>NW_022060245.1:0-171797 GCF_007364275.1 Archocentrus centrarchus
CCTTCCTTTTCTCTCAAAGATTCTTGAAAGAGTAGTTGTAAAACAGCTAACTGATCATCTGCAGAGGAACGGTTTTTTGAAGAGTTTCAGTCAGGTTTCAGAATTCATCACAGTACAGAAACAGCATTAGTGAAGGTTACAAATGATCTTCTTAGAGCCTCTGACAGTGGACTCATCTCTGTTCTTGTCCTGTTGGACCTCAGTGCAGCTTTTGATACTGTTGACCATAACATTTTATTACAGAGATTAGAGCTTGCTATAGGTATTAAAGGTACTGCACTGCAGTGGTTTGAATCATATTTATCTCATAGACTCCAATTTGTTCATGTAAATGGGGAGTCTTCTTCAAACACTAAGGTTAATTATAGAGTTCCACAGGGTTCTGTGCTAGGACCAATTTTATTTACATTATACATGCTTCCCTTAGGCAGTATTATTAGAAAGCACTGCATCAATTTTCATTGTTATGCAGATGATACTCAGCTTTACTATCAATGAAGCCAGATGACACACATCAATTAATTAAACTGCAGGAATGTCTTAAAGACATTAAGGCCTGGATGACCTCTAATTTCCTGCTTCTAAATTCAGATCAAACTGAAATTCTTGTTCTCGGCCCCACAAATCTTAGAAACATGGTGTCAAACCAGATACTTACTCTGGATGGCATTACTTTGGCCTCCAGTAACACTGTGAGAAATCTTGGAGTCATTTTCACCAGGATATGTCCTTCAATGCACATATTAAACAAATATGTAGGAACGCTTTTTTGCATTTGCGCAATATTTCTAAAATTAGAAACATCCTTTCTCAGAGTGATGCTGAAAAGCTAATTCATGCATTTATTACTTCTAGGGTGGACTATTGTAATTCATTATTATCAGGCTGTCCTAAAAGCTCCCTGAAAAGCCTTCAGCTGATCCAAAATGCTGCAGCTAGAGTACTGACAGGGACTAGAAAGAGAGAGCATATTTCTTCCATATTGGCTTCTCTTCATTGGCTCCCTGTTAAATCTAGAATAGAATTTAAAATTCTTCTCCTCACATACAAGGTCTTGAATAATCAGGCACCATCTTATCTCAAAGACCTCGTAGTACCATATCACCCCAATAGAGCACTTCGCTCTCAGACTGCTGGCTTACTTGTGGTTCCTAGGATACTTAAGAGTAGAATGGGAGGCAGAGCCTTCAGCTTTCAGGCGCCTCTTCTGTGGAACCAGCTTCCAGCTTGGATTCGGGAGACAGACACCATCTCTATTTTTAAGATTAGGCTTAAAACTTTCCTTTATGATAAAGCTTATAGTTAGGGCTGGATCAGGTGACCCTGAACCATCCCTTAGTTATGCTGCTATAGGCCTAGGCTGCTGGGGGGTTCACATAATGCACTGTTTCTCATTCACCTTATTTACTTTGTTTATACTCCACTCTGCATTTAATCATTAATTGATATTAATCTCTGGCTCTCTTCCACAGCATGTCTTTCTCTCCCCTCAGCCCAACTGGTCGCGGCAGATGACTGCCCCTCCCTGAGCCTGGTTCTGCTGGAGGTTTCTTCCTGTTAAAAGGGAGTTTTTCCTTTCCACTGTCGCCAAGTGCTGCTCATAGGGGGTCGTTTTGACTGTTGGGTTTTCTCTGTATTATTGTAGGGTCTTTACCTACAATACAAAGCGCCTTGAGGCAACAGTTTGTTGTGATTTGGCGCTATAGAAATAAAATTGAATTGAATTGAATTGAAAAGTGATCCAAACCTACCTGCCCTGTGGGAAAAACTCATTTGCCCTCGTGTTCAGTGATCAATGAACTGTGATGACGCAGATTGTTGGAGAGCTGAGTTCAGTCTCACTGCCACACTCAGACCTGATCACTGCAGAGCTGCTCAATCAGGAAGGCCCTTAAACACAAGCTGTGTGACAAAGTGAAGCAGCTCAAAGATGTCAGGAAGCAAAAAAGGAGCTTCCAAGACAAAGAAGAAGCTGAAAGGAACCAATGCAGACACAAATGAGCCTCTGACAGAGAAACATGCAGACCCAACACCACAAGCACCAATACTAAGGAGACAAAACCACATTCAATCAACATGGATCAAAGATCAAAGTTACAGGAGCAGCTGAAGGACAAAAAGCTGTGATCATTAAAGAACTTTGAGCTTTGGACAAATATCACACATGTTCACAATTATGAGAGCTTCATCCAAACCATCATTTCCCATCAGATAGCCACAACAGTTGACTATCCATATAACAATGTAACAAAAATCACTCCCAGGGTTAGGGTTAGGGTTCTTGTAACTTTTGCCTGTGTGAGACTCACAATCAGAGCTTTACAAAACTGTGCGTTGCTTTACCCCCCCCCCCCCACCCCACCATGTCCCTTGCAGGGTTCCGTAGTTTCCTGTTTAGCTACTCATGTTGTTATTAAATATTGTGAATGTTTCCACACATGAAGCTCTGCAGGTAGAAATGCTCTGCTATGCATGTCAAAGGTCATATATGAAAATCCACACAGCCCTGAGTTCAAATCTCCAGTTTGATGTGTTCAAATACAGTGAGCATGTTTCCTGTTTGCTGTGGCTTTGTTTTAGATCAAAGTCAGAAGTTGTTTGGTGTCAGTAACCTAATACGCCTCAGGCAGGTAGAAAGTGGATGCAGGTGTTCAGAGGGACTGCTGTGTGGTTACTATGGTGAGGTCACTTTACTGATCAGTACTATACTTATTAAAGCAGAAGCACACAGAGCAGCAGGGATCAGATGCTGATTGGTGCAGGAACACGCTCACCTGTGGAGGGCGCTGCATGCTGCTGTGCTCTCCTGTGGCCTGTCTCAGCCTTTGCTTGAAGCTGCTGCCTGTTTGGACAGTCTGATGCTGAGATCCTGCCCATGTGAGGAAAAGCTCGCAAACACAGCAGCGATTAGTTCCAGATGTTCTTGTGTTTCAAAGTGCTCTAACTTAAGGCTGAAACAGCTGCCACAGTCTCTCTGACAGGATCTCCTGTGAAAGCGCTGACAGGTGTATCCACTGATCCACCTCACCTGGATGTTAGCTTTAAGCTGGAGGAGGACTTAAAGACTCACACACTGATTAGACAACAGTGACAGGTGCTGCTTCTGGCTGCTGTCTTTCATCCTGTGTCTGCAGCTCCAGTCTCACACCTGTATATTACACAAAGTCCTGCACAAATATTCAGATATTAGCAGCCTGCAAGTGCTGTGGGACACCTGAGCAAACAGTCTGAAAGCTATGAAATAGTTCAGTGTTGAGCTCCATCTCTTCCATTTCTCCATTCTTACTCTGCAAACATCACACAAGCTAAATGTATGCTTAGTTGTTGCAGCGGTTTTTGTTGTTATCAGTAAAGAGCGGCTCTGTGGTGCAGCGGGGGAACAAATCTGAGACCGGGAGGAGACACAAAAACTAGCCTCAGGGGTCGCAGGCTCGTGTGGCCTCAGTGCAATCCCAAACCCAGATAAGTGCAGAGATGCAGCAGGAAGTGCATCCGGTGTCACTTCTAGCTAACAGAGAAATGCAAGGAGAACTGTATCAAACTACTTGACACATAAAACGCCATCTGAAATAATCTAAAAATATTCACTATAATCAGATAGCAAAGTGTGCAGGTTTTAACTTTCACTTCCTTCTGAGGGTAGACCACCGTGATGCCCCGCCATAACTGTATCCTACGCTTCCTTCATGCCTCTCAGTTTGACTTCCTGTTTTCCCAGAAGCATTGCACCACATAGTGATCGTTTCTGTTAACCAGGTAATTGCATTCGTACAGCTCACAAATGCATATATATAAACAATCTTAGAATATTAAAAAGTAGATGTAGGTGTATGTGTTATAACTAAGGGGCTGAGGTATCCCATTTGCCACTTCGGCACAAGTATAGAGTGAAATAAGTTCAGTGGAAAAAACACTGAACTCTGAACAAAGTCAGATGACCCAGCTTTCCACCAGCATTTAAACGCACCACGCGCACGAATCTGGGAGCTCTCCAGAAGCGTGAAATGTGTCTCAAAAAACTTTGTGCACTCGTAACCTGATTTGTGCATCGTTTTGTCCGTGTACATCAGCTGATTCATGTATTTAATGGTTTGTATGCGTAGGAACCTTTTGAATTCTAATTATCAGATTTGTGTGTACTTTTATTCTGTATTTGTAATTCCTTAATATTTGTATTTGGACACACATTTACAAGTACCTGAAGCTGGAAGTTGGAACAACTGCAGAGAGCTCAAACAGTCAGAGTGGCCTCATCTCTGTTCACTCCAATGGAGCTTTGTTTGTGAAATATCAGCTAAATCTAATCTAGAAATAATTGTGTGTGAGCTCAGGAGGATTGAGCCTGAAGACTCTGCAGTGAGACAGCACCCTGACCCTGAGACTCCCCTGACAGCTTCAAGCTTCTGATTTGGAAGAAAGCCAACATGATGCTTCCCAGTGCTCTGACCTTTGGAAGGAAAAGAAAAGGTCAAAGGTGGAGCCTGAATAGGATTCATTTGCATATTTGCTGCTGTTTGAATCCATAGCTGAGATTGTTGTTTGTAAATGAAGCCAAACATTTGTCTCCTCCTGGTGTCGCTGGGATAACTGTACATGTACTCTGATCTGTGAGTGAGTGCAGCACAGCACACAGCAGCAGAGACTGGATACAAGGAGAAGAGCACAAAGGACACACAAACACTGGGAGACATGCTGTTCATTTGATGACTTTATTAGAGATTTCCATCATGGAGTCATTGTGGGAACGAACTGCAGGGAAAAGAGCAAAAGTGGAAAAAGACAGAACAACATGTGGATCCTGGAATAATCACAGCTTCCATCTTTAAAGGACTGAAGAGGAAGACTGTCATGATTCTGGGCCGTGTGCCCAGTATTTTGTGTTGAGTTATTTTGGTTTCTGTTTTCATTGAGTCCTTGTTATGTTTTCCAGTTTGTATTGGGCTTTGTTCATTCATGTAGTTCCTGTCTTATTTTGGTACTGTCCGAGTTCTAGTGTTGTGTGTTTAGCTTTCCTTCCTGTGTCTCTCTCCCAGGTGTTCCTTATCCTCTCGTTACCTAGTGTGTTTATATTGTCTGTGTTCCAGTCAGTCCCTGTCGCGTCATTGTCGTCAGTGTTTGTCTTCTGTGCTTGTCCTGCAGTCAGTCAGTCAGTTAGTTTGCGTTTGCTCCCTTGTATGTCTGCTACCCTGTCTCCAGCATTAAAGCTGTTTTTGAGTTTTTGAGTATTCCCGTGTTTTGGTGTCTGCTTTGAGGTCCTCACTCCTGCCAGCCGCAGCAGATCATGACAAAGAAGTTTACAAGGAATCATTGAGAACAGTTTCAAACATCAACTGATTGAATCCATGAATGTGAAAACGTGTTTGTGAGTGAAAGAGACAGACATGTACAGACTGAACTATCTGTTCAACAGTCAGAGTGTTTCTCTAACAGGAAGACGCTCTTTACACTCAGCTCAGCACACACACACTGAGGAACCAGGATACATGAACCCAAACCCAGGATAAAGAGGTTCAGTGAATGTGGTGTTGAAGGTGTGGAGGTGGATCAGAGTGTCAGAGGAGACTCTGTAGAAGGACAGAGTGCCAGCAGGACAGTCCACATACACTGCTACTCTGTTAGAGACAGAGGAGGAGGAGGAGGAGGAGATGGATGTTAGTCTGCTATTGTGCCACACACAATAAGGTTCATCATCAGAGCAGTACAGTCTCCAGGACTGATCATTCCCTCCAAACAAACAGTCTTCACTGTCTCCTTTCCTTCTGATTCTTCTGTAACTCACTGATATATAAACGTCTCCTCTCCACTCGACCTCCCAGTAACAGCGACCAGTCAGACCATTTCTACACAGCAGCTGATAATAATCAAACCTGTCTGGATGATCAGGATATGACTGAACCTCCTCCACACGTGTCACCTTCCTGTTGTTGTCACACAGTGTTTGTGTCGATTGTGAGTTGACAGGAATCTGATGGAGAGAACAAACATGAGAGGTGAAAATATTATAAGGACTGTTTTGATATTTGTTTTATTGTATGCTTATTATAGAAAATGTATGTTGTCCTGTGAACAGAAGGAATTGCTTGAGAAATATAATCATAGTATGAAGTATAAGGTAGGATCAGAGCTGCATAGGTCAGTGACAGTTAGGGTGCGGCTTGATGGAAAGCAGGGACAGATAGAAAGAGGGCCTTGGAGGGAAAGAACTCCTTATATGGTAAGGCAACCTGGGGTACAAGAGCTGAGGGGGGACGCAGATAGGCAGACCACATGGCAGACTGAGAGAGAGAGGGACACTGAGAGTGGTAAGGGAAGCTTAATGTGGTCTCCAAGCATGCTTGTAAAATCATTATGAATCTGCATTACTATTATTACTATTTTTGTATTCTGAGTGTGTTTTAATAAATTTAATAACGAAACTTAAAGTCTGATCCTTACCGGCCTTTATCAACGAACCTGGGGGGGTGCGGGACGAAGGATCCCGGCATCTAACAAACACAATCCAGCTGCACTTATTGATCCATCATCTGTTCATTGATTGACACTTTGATGATGACTCCTGACATCAGAGATGTGAATGAGTGATGTGACAGTTTGAAGATGGTTGAATGTGTGCTGCTTTGTTTTCATCAATCACATTAAAAACACACTTACACTTCCTCAGACCTGGGATCAGCCATCGCACTCCAGCAGGCTCCGCCCTGAAAGGAGGAGGGGGGTCAGAGGTTATTTCCTGTCTTCCTCTGAGCGTCTGCGTCTCTGTTTTCTACATGTTTTTGTTCTGGCTCGGCCGCACGGCTAATTTCCCTTTAGGGCCGATGAAAGTGAAGCTGCGAGCACCACGAGGGATGACCGCATCATTGAACTGTTCTCAGATCAGCATCAAAACCCTGCAGCTGCAGGTCTGACCCGGCTACAGGCAGAGGCAGTGATGGCCAGTGGGAGCCTGTTTGAACACTTTGGAGTTCATTCTTTGAAGCTTTCAGTCTGGATGTTGTTGATGAGAAAGAAAGCATTCAAATGCAGCACTGGTCTCATCAAACTTCTTCTCCATCATTAAGTAGAGGAAAAGAAGTGACAGAGTCACAGCTGTGCTTCAGAGGCACACACACACTTGAAGATGTCTGACCTTTGAATATGACAAGTATAGGAAAATGATCCACGGATCAAGGAGATCAGATCCTGTGGATTAGTCTGCAGCACCATCAGATTGTTTTCCTGTTTTTGTCTCAAAGTGTCCTTTATACAGTCAGAAAGGCACAAAAGTCAAGAGGATTTAACCCAACAGCTGAAATGATGTTAGAACAGAGGATGTCCACGTGTTGGGCTCTTTGTCTTTCAGCAGTGCTTCACAGGATCTTCCAGTTACACATTGTTTTCACACTGGAACAACATTTGAATCTTCATTTGAACATCAATTCAAAATGACTCATTGAAGGGAATTTGCAGCTTTTGTCTTCCAGCTGAGAACTTAGAAGATCTGCAAACTGCACAAGGTTGTTAAAAGACTTGAAGCTGGAAATGAGCTCAAAATGGAAAACTGGCTCTGAAATCTGAGACTACATCACGCAGAATAATCACACCAAGAAGAACAACTTCCTCTGTGGAGCTCAGGGGCGGAGCTCAGGGCTGGCTCCGCCTTCTTGTCTGCAGCAGATCTGTATCTCTATCACATCTGTATCAGCCTGTGGCTCGTATTCTTCTTCTTCACCAAATCCATGGACCTACTCTGAGGTATTCCTCTTGTTTCTACTGCCTAGCAGCTCCAATGGATCCCCTCTCCCTGCTCAGCTCCTTATGAAGGTAAACACAACAATGCTGAGAAGAAGAAGAGGCTCAGTTTTAGTGTGGAGCATAAAAACACTTTTAAAGCTGTGATGTTCCCAGTGGATCTTTCTGTTCTGACTTTAGAGGCTTTCTTTTGGCATCAGTAAAAAGATCTAAGCTATGGTGATGAAAGCTGATATGGATCCTTTCAGGAGGAAAAATAAAGCATTTAGTCTTGTCATTTAGTACAAAGATGGTTGAAGTTTATTTGTCCAAAACCAAGCGAGGATGAACCATCAGGACCTGGGATTAAATCAAACCCAGGAGTGTTGGATGGAAGGTGGGACAATAGCTGCACACCTACATATCTGTAATGATTAAAGGCTTTCTAGCCATCCTTAGTGTTTAAGAAGATAGCAGTGATCATGTTGGTAGTTCCCTCTGCCCGTCTGTGGGGCTCTGCCATGCTTACAGTAAGGCATTAGAAACTACTGATCTGACCTTTGAACTTTGAGTTTATTTGATCGATACAAACAAAGATCAATGCTTTATTCATCCTGCTGAAAAAGACCATCCTAATGACAAATATAGAATCTACCATTTGGAGAGCAGATTTGAAGACATGAAGCAAACTTTGTGTGAGTTTACAGCTGCCATGGCGATAGCAGCATACTATGTTTTTAGCTGATTATTAGGCCGGACATAAGACAGGGAATACTGTTCTTAACCTGTGAGGTTTCAGAGGCATTTGACTTTCTGTATTGATGATATCGGCACTCGGCCCACTGTAACCTCTGATTATAGCGCTATAATTGATACATAAATTATATGGTTTTGCCTCTTTAATCTCTTTGTATGCGATAAGCCTACAAATGATGGAGGATCCTCCAGTATGATTGTCGCCTATGTGTTGAAGCAGGGTTATAATAGTTTTGGGTTTTACATTATGGTTTAGTTCTAGTTAGTTTTTACTTTTTTTTCTCTAATTCAGTTAGTTTTAATTAGGTTTCAGAGCAGTTTTACTCGTTTTTATTAGTTTTTATTTTTGGTTTATTGCTTAGTTTTAGTTTAGTTTCGTTAGTTTCAGTATTAGTTTTAGTTTTTCATACTTTGTCAGGTGCAAGATTCAAGATACAAGAGTAACTTTTGTGTAATAAAAACTCAAAAAAGAGCGCGATGAGGTACTAGGGGCGCTATGCTGTAGTCACGCGAGACTTTGTGAATCTCGGGCAGTATCGTTAATGGCGGCGTGACTCTATCAGCAAACATTTGCGTGATTAGCCTTTTTTTTTTCGCCAATTTATAACTAGACAGGCTTAAACTAAAAAAATATAGGTAGTTTCTTAGCCTAACTTAAATTATTTTCAACAATCTGGAGGACGGTGAAGAGGACCGGGATAGTTTGCTGCGGTACATCGACGGGTGTTTTGAGCGAGCGTCATGGGGAAAAACAGACAAGACGCCGACTCCCTCCACCAGCAAAGCAACGCCGTCCACAAAAGAAGCCGCCCAAGAAGATTCCCCCAGAGGCAACTTCGCCACCCACCACCAATATTGTGGACATTCTGGAGTCCATTAATAACAAATTGTCAGCTTTGACGCCCGCTTGGCCCTGGTTGAAATCCTTCACAAGGAGTTTCAGGCCCTGCGGGAGTCAGTCGAGTTCAGCCAGCATCAGGTGGAAACACGGTGCTGAAAACGCTGTCCTCAGAGAGTCGGTGAATTCCCTCACCGAGGAAACGACCCGGCTCTCAGAAGAAATAAGAAAATTAAAGAATCGATTATCGAGCTTCAGGCCCGCAGCTGAGAGAAAATCTTGTGTTTTCAGGTATCCCGGAGAAGGCAGAGGAGGACCCGGAGGCTACAGTGAAGGAATTTATCCAAACTCACCTGAAGCTCCCGGAGGACGCCGTGAAGACCATCGCCTTCCATAGAGTCCACCGCCTGGGAGGGAAGCGACCCGGAGCACGCAGACCCAGACCGATCGTGGCCAAATTCGAACACTTCAAAGAAAAAGAGCTGGTGAAGAGCCGCGGCCGGGAGCTGAGAGGGACGGACTTCAGCGTCAACGACCAGTTTCCAAAGGAGATTCTGGAGCGACGCAAGACCCTATTCCCTATCCGGAAGAAGTTCATGCAGGGAGGCTCCCGGGCTGTCATCGGCCGTGGACAAACTGTATGTAAACGGACAGCTTTACCGAGACAAAACACCACGCCATGGCTCAGCTGATCGATCAGGTGATCTGTGTCCATATTAACGTTCTTTTCTGAGTTTTTTTTTCAACCATCTAAACAGTACCATTAATAGTCTAAATCTGTCTAAGTAGTACCATTAACGCCGCCGAGTCAGCATAGTACCGTGATCGTTTGTTTGTTTGTTGTTCTGTTTTGTTTTCCCCTCATCGAATTTCATTCTTATGTCCCGTAGGTCACTTTTTACACGTCTTTTTTTCTTTCTGCACTCAGCAATATGTTTACGTCACTACAATGCTACAGTTTACTACACTAACATACAGCGCAGATGCACACACACCAACATACAGCGCACATACACACGCACAAATCAATATAAGGGCACACGCCAACATACAGAACATATGTACACACACACACACATCCTTAGTGAGCACACAACAGTCCATCAGTTAGTTTAAATATGAGCACACTCAGATTTGTATCATGGATGTGCACGGGGCTGGTTCGAGGGAAAGAGACTAAAAATTTTAATCGGTTAAAAGACTTAAAAGCAGATGTTGTTTTTCTACAGGAGACACATGTGTCCAAAACATCTGTGCTCACTCTTTCCTCTCCACAGTTCCCTCACACGTACTCAGCCTGCTATAACTCCAAACAAAGAGGTGTAGCTATATTGATTAACAAGAAGATAAACTTTAACATTAGCAACAGTACAATAGACCCTGAAGGTAGATTTATAATACTTAATTTATCTATACAGAATACAGATTTATGTATTGCTAGTATATATGGACCAAATGTTGATGACCCCTCCTTCTTTCATGCTTTGTTCACTTCACTCTCAGATAACTCTGACACCACACTTGTAATAGGAGGAGACTTCAACCTGGTACTTAATGCAGATATTGACAGGCTCAGTACAGCAGTGAGTCAGAGGAACTGGCAGTCTGCAGACATTCTTAAACAGTACATGAAGGATTTTGGACTTTGCGATGCTTGGCGTTCACATCACCCTACTTTGAGAGATTATAGTTATTTCTCACCAGTACACAAATCTCATTCCCGCTTAGAGTACTTTTTAGTTAGCAGCTCCATGATGATGGATATCACAGACACTCAGATTCACCCTATCACTATTAGCGATCATGCACCGGTGTCTATGTCTCTGACACAGAAAAGAGTCACACCACCAATCAGGAACTGGAGATTTAATACATCATTACTTAAAGAAGAAGATTTTATTAATTATTTCAACAAAGGAATGGTCAGCATACTTAGAATATAATGATATTCCAGGAATATCACCATGTGTTCTTTGGGAAGCAGGAAGGCAGTAATGCGGGGCAAAATAATATCTTACTGCTCGCATAGGAAAAATAAAGAAAAAGCACTAGTGTTTGAATTAGAACACAAAATTAAATCTTAGAAACTGCTTATGCCGCTTCACCACAAGAACATACAATTATCAGCCTGAGGAAACTGAAACTGGAGCTAAATGAATAATTGATAAAGGACACAATTTATGTTGCAGAGGCTGCGTTTGGAAAACTTTGAGCATTGGAAATAATCTGGAAAATTCCTGGCCAAGCAATTAAAACTGAATAAAGAAAAAACAGCTATTTTTTCTATTAAAGACTCGACTGGTATTATACTCATGACCCACAACAATAATAACTCTTTCAGAGACTTCTATGAAGCCTTATATTCACCACAGATTAACCCATCTGATACTGAAATTGAAGAATTTCTTAATAATATAAATCTACCAAAACTAAATGACAGCCAGGCTGCAGCTCTGGATTTACCTATTTAATTGTCTGAACTTAGTGAAGCCCTACAGCATCTCCCAAATAATAAAGCCCAGGCCAGATGGTTTTCCAGCCGAGTTTTATAAAGAATTTTGGTCTGAGCTAGCTCCCATTTTTTTCAGATGGTAACTCAGATTCAGAATGACCACATCTTATCTCCAACCTTAAACTCTGCTAACATTAGCCTGCTTCTTAAACCAGGCAAAGACCCCACACTCCCATCCAGCTACAGGCCAATCTCTCTCATTAATGTAGATCTTAAAATAATTTGCAAAGCCCTTGCCAAAAGATTAGAAAGTATTACTCCATTTATTGTACATCCAGATCAAACAGGCTTTATCAAGGGTCGGCACTCAGCCAATAATACACGTCGACTGATAAATATAATAGACTATTGTTCTATTAACAATTAGAGACGACAATCGTGTCTTTAGATGCAGAGAAGGCATTTGATCGGGTAAATTGGAAATTCTTACTAGCAGTTCTGCAAAAAATTTGGATTCGGTTCATCCTTTATAAACTGGATCAGAACACTACACAGCTCTCCGAATGCGCGTGTTAGGACAAATGATCTCATTTCACAAAGTTTCAGTCTGCAGAGGGGCACTAGGCAGGGCTGCCCACTCTCTCCCTCTCTTTTGTAATTTTCATTGAGCCGCTAGCAGCAGCAATCCGTCAAATGCAAATATTAAAGGGATTCAAACTGAAAATATGGACCATAAACTTAGCCTTATGCTGATGATGTATTACTTTTCTTGGGAATTCACAAGGCTCTCTTTGAAGACTATCACACTGATAGATAAGTTCTCATCTATATCTGATTACTCTATCAATTGGAGTAAATCAACAAGTTTTGCCTCTGAAATTGTAATTTCCAGAGAACCTCTAGGACCCACTAAAGTCAGGAAATATTAGATATTTAGGCATAAATTTTTCCGCCAGGCTCTCAGACTTGGTACGATTAAATCATATCCCCTTACTAAAAACAATAGAGGATGATCTCACACGTTGGAACAGTTTACCTATATCACTCATGGGGAGAGTTGCTGCCATTAAAATGATGGTTTTTACCAAAAATTAATTATCTATTTTCATTGATCCCTAATAAACCTTCTATTCCTTGGTTCAAGTCACTAGATTCAAACATCTCAAAATTTTTATGGAAAAACAAACCGATCAAGAATAAGCTTAAAAACTTTACAAAAGCCAAAACACAGTGGAGGTCTAGAATTACCAAACTTTTATTACTATTTCTTAGGCAGTAGATTGCAGTATATTTCAAAGTGGATCAAATCCAATTCATTAGACAACCCATGGCTGGATCTAGAACAGCGTTTTGTGGAAAAATAAAAATCTCAGGATTTACCTTTCATTAGTTCCTAGTATTAAACATCATAACTGCTATAAAAGCCTTAGTATAAATACCTCTCTGACAGCCTGGTGGGAATTTTTAAAAATAACTAAGTCTTCACTTCATCCCCTGTAAACTAACACCCATTTGGAACAATCCAGATATTTGTCAGAAAAAGAAAATGCTGAATTTTCCAGTTATGGCGTGATAAGGGTGTAATAACTTAGAACATATTATCCAAGATGGAAACATTTATCACGTTCCAAGAACTTATAGTCAAAATATAGAATTGGCAACGGTAGATTTCTGGAATATCAACAAGTTAAGTCCAGTCCTACAGGGAAGATTTAACCATAATCAGTTGAATCTAGAAATGCCTACACGTGGTAACAGAATTTCTTAACCTCTGTACCCCCAAAATTGTTATCAAAATTATATAAATTATTACTAAAAACTGATGATTCACTTTCCCTCCCAATTGCAAAATGGGAGCGTGATCTTTCTGTTAACCTGGATCAAAATTTATGGACAGAAATATGTTTAAAATATCTTCAAAATGACTAAAAGACCCAAGTACAACTTGTACAATATAAGATTCTCCATAGAACATACTACTACTGGACAAAGGATGTTCCAAATGGGCCTTACACACTCAAACATATGCACCCACTGTACAAGCAATTCAGAGGAGAATATCTACACGCTCTGTGGTCCTGTGTACCTGTTCAGAGATTTGGCAGAGGATATGTGAAGACCTATCCACATGGTTTAGCTGTCGTGTGCCAACTTCCCCCAGACTATGCATCTTAGGTGACAGTCAGTGAATTAGTATGGAGTCAAATATATCACACACTAGTTCTTACTCGCCTTGTGCATCGCTAAGAAGACTGATCCTCATGAATGGAAGTACAAAAAATAAACTATGTATTACTCAATACAGAAATTTATTAGTAGATCATGTTAGTTTAGAGAGAAGGTCTGCCTCATTCTAAAGACCAATTGGAGGAATTTGACTCTCTTGGTTCCCACTGCTCAGCTCCATTACTTAGTGGGGGGTGGTGGGCTGTGGGCTCTGCTCCTGGATGTGCTTAGTAGGGGTGGGTCGGGGGGAGACCTCGGGGGCCTGTGTAGCTGGTGGCCTCCTGAGACTGGAGTCCCTTGGGTGACCTTCTGGTGATGTCCTGTGTACCTGTTCTAGTTGATGGTGGTGGGGCGCTTGGATGGTGCTGCCTTACGTCCTGGGGTGTGGGCTGGGGTGCTTGGGGTGGTGGTGCCGGCCCTCGTCGGTTGGCTGGTCTTCCCTGTGTGGCTTGGGGGCTGGGGCCTGGGGCCCTGGGCACCGGGGCTGTGCCTGGCTCCCGGTGGGTCCCCCCTGGCGCTGGGGGGGTCTCTGCTGTCCCGGGCGTGCCACCGGGTGGGTGGGTTGACCTGACTACGTCGGGATGTCCGGTCTGCGCTTTTGGGGCCCTGGGGTGCCTGCGCTGCGGGGGGGTGGGGTGGGGGGTGGGGGCCGCGGTGGAGTGGTTGGTGGGGACGGGGCACTGTATTTCTAACTCAGGCCAGCATGTCCTGTCACTTGTTTGTGTCTATTGTTGAGTGAATGGACGTCTAGTTTGAGTGGGCTACCCTCTGCGGTGGGGCGATGGCGCCAGTCTCAGGTGCTGCAGTGCTCTGGGATGCTGTCACCACGGCCCCGGGCTCACCCCTCCCTGCCTTGTGTTGGGGTGTGGGAGGTCGGGGTGCCTATTGAGCCAGTGGACAGCTGGCTCTCCTCTTCCAGGTTGGGTGGGGTTTTTTTTTGGGTTTTTTCCTTCCCCCCCTTCCTGGTCATATCTCCCTCCCCCCCTCCCCCCCTCCACACACAGTTTCTCACACACACACCACACGTAGGGTGGAGAGGCTACGTGCAGAGCCACGCAGCCACTTGCCTCTCTTTTTTTAATTGCACTATAGTCATTATAATTCACAACACATACACACATACTACACGATATACATAGGACCTTTGGGGCAGGCATGTTACATGAAGGTTATGAGATGATTCAGATCCTCTTTATACTGTCTGTCCCCAAATTTATTTGCACTTTAGACATGGAGGGTTTTGGGGGGGGCAGTGTGGGCGAGCACTGACATCCAACAGTTAGTGCTTGTGGCACAACTGCCCCCTCAATTGTACTGCCCCCTATACACCTCATTCATTCACAACATAAACACATACACTTATAAGTTGGGCGGGGAGAGGGGGGTGGGTCATCTCACACCCCGATTTCTTACACCTTGCCCGGGGTGGGGGTCGGGTGGTTCCTTGGGGCCGGGCCGGCGCATCTTGGGGGTCACTGTTGGCCCTGGGGGGTTTCCACTCGCCCCATCCTCAGAGGGTGGTAGCTATGGATGAATGTGTGTCTTTGTATTATGTCACAGTCTTCGTGAGCATGGGTGGCGAGTGGATGTGTACGTATGGTGTATCTATGTTTATATGTGTGTGGGTGAGTATGTTTGTGGCATAAATGTGTACACAGGTGTGCTTGCGGGTGTGCATGTGTTGGTATGCTTGGCTGGACCTGGGTCTGGGCCTGTGCCTTACCTCCTGGCCGCTCCTTGCTGGTTGCCTCTCCCCCCCTGCCCCCCTGGGGTGTGGGTACCTCCGGGTTCCTGGGTGGGGCTGGATGTTCTGAATGTGGGTGGTGACCTGCTTCCCTGGGGGCGCGGGGCTGCATTGGCTTCTTCGGCGTAGGGGGGGGCTCTGTGGGGGGCTCGGGCAGCCCTCGGGTGCCGGGGGCCCGGGGGCCCTGCTGGCCGGCCGTGCAGGGGGGCTGGCCACTGGGGGGGGGGGCTGGCTTCTCGTTGCCTCAGGTTCTCTGGTGTCCTTGCTCCTTGGCTGCGGGGGACTCCGTCTGAGGCCTCCCTCCCCCGTCTGCTGGGAGGGGGTGTACGGTTGTCTTTAGAATGAGTTGCCGCGGGTCTTCGTAGGTCTTGATGGGCTGCTGGTGGCCTGGGCTACCTGGGGTTCTCTTTGCCTGCCTCTAGCCTCTGGTGGGCGGGGCTGAGGCTTTCTGCCTTCATTGGTAAGCACATTTCATGACACAATACATACACCCACATGATAACACAAATGGTTGGTTTGTGTAACTATGCTTATTCTTTTATTTTGTTTTCACCACACAATCTTTAATTTGCAAATATTGTCAATATCTTATGTTTAACAAGTGACGAACTATTTGGTTTACCTACTTGCAACTCTTTCCTGTTTGTTTTTTCTATTTTTCTCCCCCTTTTTTTTTTTTTTCTCTTTTCCCTCTTTTCCTTTCTCTTTTCTTTTCTTTTCTCTTTTCTATTTTTAAGCCTGTCATTTCTGGCACAATTTGTTAATAGCATGTTAAAAATAATTCAAATAAAATAAAGGGTCACACAATAACAAGAGGAGCCTATAGAGAACCTATAGAGCTCAATCTTGAAATAGCAAATATGTTTGGCACAACAATGCATTCAGATCACAGTTCTGTTTGCAAGATCTGCCAGACATGACAGGCTAAAAAAAAAAAAAAAAAAACTCAAAAAAGATCCTGTTTAAAGAAATATATTTAACAACCAGCTGTTCACAGACAGCAGCACTACGTGCTAAATGTGTGTAATATTAAGGACACACATGAACATCAACAGGGAGAAACATAAAGAAAAACATGAACTCCAAACTCAATAAACAATAAAGTTCAGCGTCAGTGCAGCAGATTAACAACAGCTTTTGTTTTGGAGCTAGCTTGGTTAGATGCTCCATATGTGGCCGACCTCATGTCGCATTTCTGCTTGTGTAGCTGGATTGTGTGTTCGTTACCTTACGGTCATGTGCTGGTGTTTTATATGCGGTGCTGGGACTTCTTTTGGTCCTCGCTCTTTGTGCTCTTTGTGCCTGAATGTTGGAAACAGGTTTTCACCTAATTTAGCAACTGACAAATAAAACCTATAATATAAATTATTCCTTTGATGCCTGAGCTGAGCCAATCAAGCTCTCATAGTTCATTACATATTACTGATAAATATGTAACAGAAACTTTAGAAAGAGAAGGTTTATTTTTCTAAAGGTTTGAAGCCAAAATCCTGGACTGACCCTGATCAGCAGGCAGTGACTCTCCATGTCACTCAGCGTGCTCCAGAGCAGGTTAGATCTGCAGCTCTGAGCTCCAATCTTAAACTAAGTCCATCACAATTTGGGATCCTGAGAGTTTTGCTCTGCAGCATCTGGCCTAAAGCCTTCCAAGTCGACATCTTGGAGCACGAGCTCTACGTTGTGACCAGCTGATCGCGGGACGCTCTCTGTGCCTATTGTCATGTATGACCTGGCTATGCCAAGCCGTGGAGACCTGGCATTTGATGGTCCTAAGTTCTGCCAAATAAAGGCACTGTATTCGGAATCTTGTTGGCTATGTTTATGAGTTACCCGGGCATGGCTAGTGCTAGCCCTAGCTAACTTCGCTAGTCTCTCCACCCACACCAGTGTTGCGACCTTGAAATATTCCTTTTAATCTTATTTGTATTTTCAATAATTTAGTTGGCAGTAACAGGTTTAAACAATAAGTAAATGTTTTATGTTTCTATTTTATTTTGATGTCATGGCAAATATTACTGTGATTAATGTTGCTACTATGGGGTCAGAGTTCAGGATGTGATGTCATCAACTATCGCGGGGTTGGTGAGCAGCGCGACCTCTGGTGAATGTTTTTTTTTTTTGTTAGTTTCTCTCATGCATCTGTGCTCATGTTTGTGCTGCTTTGTGGAATCATTCAGAGAATCGGGAATAAAAAAAGTTGCTGAACTGAAGATGGAATCCTGTCTTTTTAAGAGGGCAACATAAACTTGGTGTTTCCGCCCACTTGAAGTGTTTTCTTCACCGCGAAGCAAGACGAGAGAGAGCGACAGATGCGGACTTGGTGCGAGCTAGCACTAGCTGCTAACCAAGGCTACAGACTCCAAGAGCCACGAGGAAGAAGGTAAAACGTTTTGATCATGCCCGAAGTGCAACAGATGTCATCTGACTGGGAAAGCCTGGTGGCTGAGATAGAAGAAAAGTTGTTGAGTCTGAAAGCACGGGACCTGAAGGATGTGTGTACAGCCCTCAGCCTTACTGTAGATCAGTGGTTCTCAAATAGTGGGGCCCGCCCCCTTTGGGGGGCGCGGGTGCGATACCTGGGGGGGCGCGTGTGACCCTGGGGAACAGGCTTTTTTTTTTTTTTTGGGCCGTACTAGTATAAAGTGTAATTGCGCATCCACTACAGTAGGCGGCAGTGGCGCTGTCATTGTTACAACAGGTTTGCCTTGGTTAGCAGTGTTGAGTCAACAGAAAGCTCCGACTGCGTTCTGTCTATAGCCTCCGTTATTCAACATAACAACCCCCAACATGAAAAAGTTTTTAACAGGGATGAAAAGAAAAGCGGAGAGAGACAAAGATAATGAGACAAAAGAAAGTCACCCGAAAGCTAAGACGAGGAAATACGACGAAGCGTATTTAGCGCTTGGCTTCACTGTCACTACAGTTGGAGAAGAGGAAAGACCGGTGTGTTTGCTGTGTCTAAAAATGCTCGCAGCGGACAGCATGAAGCCAAATAAATTAGCGCGTCACTTAAATACGTTACACTCCAATCACGCCGGTAAGCCGCTAGAGTTTTTTCAGCGAAAACGTGCTGAATATTGCCAACAGTCACCCCGCTTTGTGAAGGCTACTTCAGTAAACCATCGAGCGCTGTTAGCATCATATAAGGTGGCGTACCAAATTGCGCAGTGCAAAAAGCCCCACACCATAGCAGAGGAGCTGATACTGCCTGCAGCATTAGACATGGTCTCTGTCATGCTGGACGACGCCAGTGCAGCAAAACTAAAACTATCCCTCTGTCCAATGACACTGTCGCCAGACGTATAGATGACATTGCTAACGATCTTCATGAACAGCTGGTAGATAAACTCAAAGACAAACGTTTTGCCTTACAATTTGATGAAGCAACTGACAGCAACAAAGACTGTCTGTTTATTGCTTATGTACGTTTTGACTTGTCAAACTCCCTGTGTGAGGATCTACTTTTTTGTAAATACAGTATGTCAGAGACAGAGCCACAGCTGAAGAGCTATTCAAAATTCTGGACTCCTTTTTGACTGAGAATGGGCTAAAGTGGGAGAACTGCATTGGTGTTTGCAGTGATGGTGCACAAACCATGGCAGGGAAGAGAAAAGGACTTAGGGCACTCATCAAGACAGCCTCACCTCATGCTGAGTGGACACACTGTATTATACACAGAGAAGCACTTGCATCCAGGCAACTTTCCCCTGAATTAAGTGAGGTTATGACTGACATCATAGGTGTAGTCAATTTTATAAAGACTAGACCACTAAAACAAGAGTCTTCTCTGCCATCTGTGAGGAGATGGGAGCCGAACATCAAGCTGTGCTCTATCACAGTGAAGCAAGGTGGTTGTCACGAGGAAAAGTCTTGTCCCGAGTTTTTGAGCTCAGAGAGCAAATAAGAGTGTTTTTTGAGCAGGAGCACAAGTATGAAGTGGCAGAAAAATTTTGTGATGAGAACTTCCTGGGAAAACTGGCCTACCTGAGTGACATATTTGGAAAGCTAAATGAACTGAATCTACAGCTTCAAGGGAAAGATAAACACCTCCCTCAGGTCACAGACAAGATTAGCTCTTTCAACCCGAAAGCTTGCAATGTGGGGCAGGCAACTTGATGAAGGAAACACCGATTCATTTGAGAACCTGCATGAATTTGTGGACACTAATGACTATGATGCTATCTCAGTGATTCCACACATTAAGCAGCATATTTCTTCACTGATTGGATTCTTTAAAAAGTACTTCCCTGAAAACAGTTCCCAGTATGACTGGGTGAGAGACCCTTTCAGTGCACCAGCTCCAACTGGTTTCAGCTCTGCAGAAGAGGAGCAGTTCATTGACATGACGTCTGACTCCACATTGAGACTGAGGTTCACATCACAGACACTCAGTGCATTCTGGCTGAGTGTAGAGAGGCAGTATCCACTCTTAGGGGAGAAAGCTATAAGCATTCTGCTTCCTTTTTCAACATCTTACCTTTGTGAGATTGGCTTCTCTGCTGTTGCTGCACTGAAGACCAAGTACAGGTCCCAGCTAAACATTGAGCAGGAGCTGAGAGTTGCACTATCATGCTTCGAACCTCGCTTCAAAAAGCTGTGCACTGCAAAACGTGCTCATTGTAGCCATTAAAACCTGACTTCCTCCTCATTTTGATCAAAAAAGAAAGAAAAAATGAGCACAAATTGTTTAATTCATTTTTGTTTTGTAGGTTCAAGTGTTTTATATATTGTGCTCCTGAGTTAATGTTGCTGAACTGAATATAAATTAGTTATTTTTTTTGTTTTTGTAGTTTATTAGTTATTATAATTATTAAATATTATTTATTGATTTGATTTAATTTTGCAATGGTGCAATTAGTTGGTCAAACATGTTTACAGTTTAAACAAGGATTTATTTATTTTTAATTTCAGGCAATGATGCACTTAAAATCTTTTCTGTTGCAGACTTAAAACACGATTTAATAAAGTTATTCTTTGTAAGTTTGACCATATGTCTTTCTTTTTTTCTTTTCTTTAATGTTAATAAGGATAAAATGTTATGCAGAGATGGATAGTCACGGTGGGGAGTGGGGGGCGCGAATAGTTTTCTTCTTGCTAGGGGGGGCGTAACAGAAAATAATTGAGAAGCACTGCTGTAGATGAACGTGACAGCGACGTATCACGCAAGTTGAGAAGGTGTATTCTTCAGTATATAGAGGGAGAAGATATTACCTCAAGAGAAGATGAAGGAATGTCTGTTTTGCTGAAACTCAATGACCAAATCGACGAATTAAAAGAGAAATGTGAGTACAGTGAAGTACAATTGCCTCAAAATGTCGTCCAGAAGCGCCACCCTGCGGCCGAAAGTGAAATTGCACCCAGTGATTCAGAGGGACAAAGAGAGAGTGACGTGACCATGAATGCAACAGCTGCTATAGCTAGCCAAAATGTCTCTTTTGTCCACCCGCTGTATAGAAGAGAGTTAAAAATAACTGGAAAGACAGATTCAAAAGGCACTAAAAAAAGGATATGATGAGGGAGAAGTTGTCGAAGCTGTTATTCAAGGAATAGCTCCTGGAACAAAACTAAAAAGTTATTTAGTGAGTAGGATAGACCTGACGCTGCAAGCCCTCAGACAAATCCTGGGGACCCACTACATTGAAAAAGATTCCACTGAACTGTATCATTCCCTCACACGTGCAGTTCAGGAACCTAAAGAGACGCCCATACAGTTTCTGATGCGAGCCATGGACATGAGACAACAAACTCTCCTTGCCTCAGAAAGAGTCAAGTCTGGTCTGAAGTACAGTGCAGAACTAATTCAAAACCAGTTCCTTCAAACAGTGATGACTGGTCTTCGTGATGACACCATTCGAACAGACATGAAACCACACTTGCAAACCCCCAAAGTGACTGATGAAGTTCTTCTGGAGAAATGACTGTTGCATACAGTCTGGAAATGGAAAGGAGAAACAAGCTATTAACCACACAAAAAACCAAAATGATCAGCGTGGCAGCAATTAATGAGGAAAATGAAGGAGCTGAAGGTGAACATGTGTCTAAACCCAACAAGAACAAAGGTGGGGCGGCAAATAAACGTGATACACTCATGGGCAAAGTTGATCAAGGTAACAGAGCCATATGTGAAGCTATTCAGAACCTCACAACACACATTGCAACCCTTCAGCAGAGCCCGCAGTCTCAACAAAGAGCGAATGGAGAGCCAAACCGAAAATACAGAACCCAGCCCAAGACTGGGAACAGCCGAAAATGTCAAAAATGTCAACAGTCCAATCCTGATGGAAGGTGTGCTTATTGCTACAAGTGCGGCAGTACTGAGCACTGGCAGCAGGTTGCCGAATGAAAAATGTAAGAGCCAGCACAAGCAAAATTGAAATCCTGCACTGTCCCACTTAAAGCGCAGAGAAAGCAGATCTTCTCAGTCTAGGAGCACCCCTCACTGGTAAACAATTGCAAACTGCAAAACTGGTGGGGAGGAGGTGTCTAGTTCGAGCCTCCCTAGGAGGAGTGGACACTACAATACTGTGGGACACGGGCTCACAGGTATCAGTAGTGGGAATGGGCTGGAAAAGAAAACATCTGCCAGATGTGGAAGTCAGACCAGTGACTGAGCTGCTTGAAGATGGATCGCTAGAACTTTCAGCGGCAAATGGAACTGACATCCCATATCAGGGATGGATGGGGATTGAAGTGACTTTAGCTAAAGATGCTGTAGCTGGAATGAGCGACAAACCTGTCCTGGTCCCCATCCTGGTGGCAAGCCATGATATTGAACGCCCGATAATCGGCTTTAAGGTGATTGAGGAATTAGCCCTGACCAATGACACACATGAAGACTGTATGCGATCTGGTCATATGGTTAAGAGACTTTGCTCAGCACTGGAGGTAGGTCACAGAACTGCAAAGGCCGTTTTATCTGTTTTGAAAAAGCCAAAGCCTGAAAATCAGCCCCATGTAGCCAGAGTGGGCAGACAACCAGTGACCATCCCCCGTAACAAAGTGATGGGGGTGTAGTGTGGCCGACTAAACAAGAGTATGGTGGGTGCATCACATGTAGTGTTAGAGCCAAACCTTGAAGCACCCTGGCCATCTGGTCTTGCCATTAGAGCACAGCTGATTAAGCTCCCTCCAGGAGATCATGAAAACATTGAAGTGACTGTTGAGAATCTGACTGATAATGACATTGTGCTACACAGTCGCACCATACTTGGCCTGTTGTACAGTGTGGATGCCATCTACCCATTGCAGACAAAACTGGCTGACGAACAGACACCACACAGCTGTGCTGCTCCACCAATACAGCAGTCAAGTGGAGAGCTACGAGGTGAGCCATGGGACCCACCTGTGGACCTGAGCCATCTATCTGAGGACCAACGACAGCAGGTACAGCAGATGCTCAGGGAAGAGTGTGATGTTTTTGCTAAGGATGACTGGTATACAGGGTGCATTAAAGATTTGGAGATGGAGATACAGCTAAAAGACAATGTGCCCATCCAAAGAACATATAATGCGATCCCCAGACATCTCTATCAGGAAGTTAAAGCGCACATACAGGACCTACTCCACCGAGGCTGGATCCAGAAATCCTGTTCTCCATACTCTTCACCTGTGGTATGTGTCAGGAAGAAGGATGGGAGTCTGCGGCTGTGTATAGACTACAGGCTACTGAATGGGAAAACACTGCCTGACCGTCATCCCATCCCGAGGATACAAGAGATTCTGGAAAACCTGGGAGGCAACTCCTGGTTCACGGTGCTGGACCAGGGAAAAGCATACCATCAGGGCTTCATGAGTCAGAAAAGCAGACCCTGCACTGCATTCATAACGCCATGGGGACTCTACGAGGGGGTGAGGATCCCATTTGGGCTTACGAATGCCCGTGCCTGTTTCCAACGCTACATGGAAGGATGCTTGGGAGACCTCAGAGATGAAGTGTGTGTCCCGTATTTGGATGATGTATTGTTCTTTAGTCCTGACTTCGATCAACACATCCAAAATGTAAGACAGGTGCTCAGAAGGCAGCGAGAGTGTGGCATAAAGCTGAGACCAAAAAAATGTGACTTTTTCAAAAGTGAGGTCTGTTATGTGGGTCGTGTGATTTCTGCAGAGGGATACAGGATGAATCCTAAGGAAACAGAAGCAGTTCAAGGACTGAAGCACGAGACACCAACCACTGTGCGAGAGGTGAGAAAACTAATGGGTTTCCTTAGCTATTATAGATCCTACATCCCAGATTTCTCCAGGACAGCCAAGCCCCTTTATGAACTGTTAGCCAAGCCAAAATCTGAGGTGAAGCAAAACCAAAAGAAAAAGGGGTGTAGCCGCAAATCAGCCCAGTTACCACCTTCCCATCCAGTTGAGTGGACCTCCTCCCACAAAGAGATACTGAACCAAATTGTGGATCAGCTGACTAACCCACCTGTTATGGCATACCCAGATTTGGAGAAGCCCTTTGTGCTTCACGTAGATGCTTCTGAAGATGGCTTAGGTGCGGTTTTGTACCAACGGCAAGAGGGGGTACTCAGAGTGATAGCATATGGATCAAGAACCTTAACAGCAGCAGAAAGCAATTACAAGCTACATTCTGGTAAACTGGAATTCCTCGCGCTGAAATGGGCTATCACAGAACGGTTCCGTGACTACCTCTTCCACGCACCTCACTTTACAGTCTACAGTGACAATAACCCCCTGACCTATGTCACCAAGTCAGCAAAACTCAATGCAGCAGGACATCGCTGGGTTGCAGAGTTGGCAGACTATAGGTTCACATTGAAATATAGGCCTGGAACCGCAAATAGAGATGCAGACTTCTTGTCACGCAGACCAAAGCCCATCGAGGAGCTCATCCAAGAATGTACGGAGGAATGCCCACAGGAAGCTGCTGAATGCATCACGAAAGCTCCGCACCTGGACAAAATAGGTGAGGTGAATTTGATATCAGCTGTTACCTGTAACGAAGATGTGCTGTCAGAAGGGTGCAGCATCACTGAGCCACTTCAGCCTCTTGCAGCAGAGGACATGAGAACAGCTCAAAACACAGACCTCATCATAAACAGAGCGGTGGCCTTAAAAAGGACACACGCCCACATGAAACATAAAGACAAACTGGCAGAGAATGAAGGTGTCAGACAGCTTCTCAGAGAGTGGCCCCGCCTACACATGGATGGTGATGGTATCCTCAGAAGGGAGACGGTGACACGAAAACAGCTAGTTGTTCCTGATTGTCTAAAGCCAGTTGTGTACAAACTCCTGCATGAGGAGATGGGACACTTAGGTGCAGATAAAATGGTAGCACTGGCAAGAGAACGCTTCTTCTGGCCTAAGATGAGACAGGAGATGGAGCACTATGTCACAAATGTGTGTTGCTGCATAAAGAGAAAGAAGCCTCACAGAATAACCAGAACAGCTATACAGAGTATAGAGACCTCCGCACCGTTTGAGATGATCTGCATTGACTACTTACATCTGGACAAGTGTAAGGGAGATGAGGAATACATACTGGTTGTTGTTGATCATTGTACAAAATATGCACAGACATATGCAACAAGAGACAAGTCTGGGAAGACTGCAGCCAAAAAGCTTTTTGATGACTTTATCATGCGTTTTGGTTTCCCATCCAAGATCCACCACGACCAGGGAAAAGAGTTTGAAAACACTCTCTTTCACAAACTCCAAAGCTACTGTGGTATCCGCCACTCCCGCACTTCTCCATATCACCCCCAGGCTAATCCTGCAGAGCGCTTCAATAGGACGCTGCTAGGAATGCTGCGCACACTGGAGGAGTCTCAGAAGGCAAGGTGGAAGGAGCACCTGAACAAAGTGGTTCATGCTTATAACTCAACTGTGCATGAGGCAACAGGGTTTTCCCCATTCTTTCTTCTCTTTGGTCGTGAACCAACACTACCAGTGGACCTGATGTTCCCCAGGAAGGGAAGGGAAAGAAACCAGTCACAGACTGGCTATACAGAGAAGTGGAGAGAAGCCATGCAGGAGGCCTATGTGATTGCGATGCAGAATATGAAAAAAATGCACGAAAAGGACAGAAAACCTACAATCAGAACGCATGGAGTTCTACCCTGGGGTCAGGTGACCATGTCCTGGTGAGAAACCTGACTCCTAGAGGTGGCACTGGAAAACTACGCAGCTACTGGGAAGACCTGATTTATGTTGTCAAGGGAAGGAAAGGACCTGATAGCCCTGTGTATGTAGTTGAGCCATTGCAGGGAACAGGGAGACAACGGGTGTTACACCGAAACCTACTCCTGCCGTGTCCTTACCTGGTTGAGGCGCAAGAGGAGTCCAGCCTGAAAGAGAAAAGCAGTGGAGACAAAACAAAGCAGAGAACAAGGAGACGGCATAAAGCCAAGCACACTTACCCCACTGATGCAAGCAGTTCCAGTGATGAGGAAAATCACATGTGGGCAACAGTGAGGCAGGCAAATCCACCCCTCAATATAGAAGCAAAAGAGTTTTGCCCCCAGAATGAAATGCCCAGAGGTGAACCTGAGGAGGTGTTCATACCTGAGGAGCACTCTGAAGAGGAACATGAGGAGGAACAACATGAAGTGCCATCTATGGAACTTGAGGATGAACAGAGTGATGCTGAAACAGGGAGAGAAAGGCCTAAAAGAGTCCGACAGCCGAGGCATGTCTACACCTATGATCGGCTGGGGCAGCCGACCTTTCAGCTGCTGGAAACCTGCCCAGTTAGTATGAGTGAGTCCTCCAGAACCAGCCATGGCCTGCTAACCAGACCATAATCCATGTATCCTTTTTACATTGAATAGAGGTTCACACACACATATATACAAGACAACTACAAGTTAGTTTATTTCTGATTTGTTATACAGTTATAGTTCACGGGGATGTGGTAATTCAAACGCATCACAGAATATAAAAACAGGTTTTCTGAACATTTATTTCAATAAAAAGTACAGAAAATGGGATACTAAGCTAACATGTTGGAATTAAGACAGTAGTGTGGTACATACTGTAAAGTGAGAATTAGTAATGTGTACGCTTACTGTTAGGCATGCAGAACACATGGCTATGAAATGTGTGAATACACAGTTCTGGGTGTAAATGGTAATTTCCTTGTCCCATTTGTGAAGATTTGGGGGGCCCACCAATGCTTCTATGGACTATGCACCTTACAGTACTTACGGACTGTAGACATTTGATCCTGTATTGTGGCCATGAGAGACCATTAGAAAGGGAAAAAAAATGAAGAATGGACTATTAAGATAGTACAGCCTCATCATCCTGTAAAAGAGAAAAAATGTGATGTGTATGATACTTACCTGTTTATGTACCTTTTCATCAAATGTTCAGTTGTTAAGAAATTAAGAAAATGTTCGGCAACATTTTTTTTAGTGGGGGAGGGTGTTGCGACCTTGAAATATTCCTTTTAATCTTATTTGTATTTTCAATAATGTGGTTGGCAGTAACAGATTTAAACAATAAGTAAATGTTTTATGTTTCTATTTTATTTTGATGTCATGGCAAATATTACTGTGATTAATGTTGCTACTATGGGGTCAGAGTTCAGGATGTGATGTCATCAACTATCGCGAGGTTTGTGAGCAGCGCGACCTCTGGTGAATGGTTTTTTTTTTTGTTAGTTTCTATCGTGCATCTGTGCTCATGTTTGTGCTGCTTTGTGGAATCATTCAGAGAATCGGGAATAAAAAAAGTTGCTGAACTGAAGATGGAATCCTGTCTTTTTAAGAGGGCAACACCAGCCTCCTGTTACAACAGGCGTACCTAATAAAGTGGCCAGTGAGTCTTCATAAAGGAGGAGTTACATGGATCATCTCTGCAACGGGAAGAGGAAATATGAGCGCACAGAATGAGCAGCGACTCCCAATGTGACCAACACTGAATGTGACTTTCTGGGCTTCCTGCTCCTTCTTCTCTCCAATGACGGCCTCAGTGATGAAGGCAGATGTTCCTGCTGCTGCTCTGCTTTGATATGAGCTGCATGAAACAACACTGCAACAACACGCTGGACAAACATCTAAGAGTCCATCTGCAGGACTTTGGAGTTTCCTTCACTCTCCTTCACTCCTTTCCTTCACCTCATGACGTTTTCCATCCACATGAAGGTAAAGTGATGAGGAAAAGGAGGAAGGACGGATTTGGACTCACTTCTTTGGGAGCTCAGACTCGACTCTGGAGCGCCCCCTGCTGCGCTCCCGGCTCAATCGCAGCCACTTCCTGTTCAGTGGGATTAACCGGAAGTGGGACAAGTCTGCCGTGAAGCGCGTGGATCTGTGCTCGCTGACCTTTTTGTGTGTTTGGAAAGAGTTGCAGCTTCGTCCCGCAGCTTCATCTAAAGGTAAGCAGGAGCTAACTTTAATGTGAGCTCAGTTCATCTGGAGCTGAGCTCCTGAATGAGCTCTTCTGCTGCTCTCCTCGGTGTCTGTTCACTTTATTGTGAACACGCTGAGAGGAGAGTGAGAGAGTGTTTGGAGACCAACAGCAGCTAATCATTAGCTCAGCATGCTGGCAGAAGGTGGAGCACAAACTCTGTTTTTCTGCCTGCTCCAAACCTCTGCAGCCTCATTTCTATTGAAATAAATGAGAGCGATCTGCTGCAGGATCAGGGTCACAATAAACTATATTGTTCAGCTGCTGTGGATGAACACGTGAGAGGAAGTGAGCTCCTAAAATGATGTTCAGAGAGCAGCTGGGCGGTGAGGGGAGAGGAAAGAGGAGCATAGAGATCCCAGCAGCAACACACAGGACAAAACACAAAGAGCAGGAGACAAAAAGCTAAAGACACGCAGCAGCGGCCGCGCTCACTGTAAACTTCCAAAACTTCTTCGAGCATGTACAGTTCCAAAACAGATGAACAGAAGTTTCTGGGTAGAGCTTACAAAAAGAGCAGGAAATATCAATATCAGCTTTGTATTTCTGGAGAAAGTGCTTAGTTGGATAAAATTTATGAATTAATTTAAAAGAAACTTCTTTGATTTTATTAGTGAGAAAAAATTTGTGTGGGAGAGACCAAACTTTTTACCAATTAACATTCTGCACAAAGGAGTTCCAATAAGATACACAAGATGGGGATGAAACCAGATTTTCTTGGAATAAAGAACGGATTTTGGAATTAACAGCTTTTAATTGAGTTGAGAAACAGAGTTTACCAACAGCGGTCTGTTTAGGGTCAAGAGGGCTCATAGGCTGGATGGAAGAAAAGTCAACATCCCTGAACAACATAAGCAAGCCAGATGGGATAGCATCAAAAACAATACTATATTCTCTTGGAGTGACAGGAATCTTATACTGAGTAAGAAATTCCTCATAGCGATAAAGAAGGCCTTTATTATTAAATAGCTGATTAACTTGAATAATGCCATAATTAAACCACCTCTGAAAAAATGACCTGTTTTTGTATAGTATGTTAGAGTTGTTCCAGATGTAACATCTCTGTGGAGAAAAATTATGTTTATAAATAAGGGACCAGGCTAAAAGTACCTGTTGGTGAAAACTAGGGTTTAATATTTTTCCCGAAAATGACATGGATCAAATCCCGGGAAATGAAGAGCCATTTCCCGGGAATCCCGGGAAAAAGTTTATTTATTTTTTTATTTTAATTAGGCCTTCTGTAGCCTGTGTCGGCCTTAACCTATTGTGATATTGTAGAGGTAGCTTTCCAGCTATGTCCTGTTATGCCCAGTAGGGGGTAACGTCGGCTTGATTAACGCAATAAAACCTACATCTCGACATTCGAGTGCTCGAGCTATGCGGTGTTGTATCGTTCCTCAACACTCCCTTAACAAATATAATTCGAATATTCCTGCATTGTACATGGAATTATACCAAGATATTTTACAACTGCTGGTGCAAAACAATACGGTTCATCTCCACAGCATTGATAAAGGCTCAGCCACTTGCGCTGTCGTGGCGACATCTGTTGGGCTATATCTCCACCAGTGGAACGCTGTAATAGTCATTGAAAAGTTAACTACCGTACTACACTATAATATGGCATAACACAGGGCCTTGAGTAATGCACTACGACTTGGTCATTGCCATTCTGGCAACAGCAAATTTATAACACCGTGTCTGAGGGTTAAAGTAGGTTCGCTGTGAATCGTCTATTGAAAAACTGGCCAATCCTTATAGCCTAAAAAAATATACATTTTACTCAACTCCATTTTAAAAGCGAAATATGTTAAAGCAATCTATTTCATGATAATTTCTTCACACATTAGGCCCGTATCCTAATTCATGATTGTTAGTAAGCGGCTGCAAACGAGGAAAAGAAACACTCGAAGTTAAACAGATATTTCTTTATTGTTCAGGGCAGGCATATTTTATAGGCTATATAATGCAATATAACAATATATAATAATATAAAATTATATAATACAAAATACCTTAGGGTAAACACATTGCCTACGATTTCAACAAATTAAAGAGGAAAAAAGCACAACTGTGTAATACCTCTATTAAAACGCTTGAGATGAAGCTGAAGCCTTAAACGGAGGCTGAACATGCCTGAAATGAAGAGTAATGCTTTTCGCATTAAACGAACCCTTCTCTCAACATTTCCTTAAATTTAACATTCTGAAGCTTTCTTTTCTTTCTGAAAGTCAAATCGACGCGCGCGACTTTTTTCCCGGTTTCCCGTCTAACGTTTCCCGGGAAACGGGAAATGGTTCTGATCGCATTTCCCGGGAATCCCGGATCTCGGGATTAAACCCTAGTGAAAACTGGATAGCTTAGTGGGTATTTTTGGAATACTATAATTACAGACGAGAACAAACTCTAGGCCCCCTAAATGTGAAAAGACATGTTGTGAAATGAATTTCCAGATGGAGTTTGGGTTTTTAAGATAATTTTTGATCCATTTTATTTTAAAGGTGTTATTAAAGGAGTCAAAATCAATAACATTTAGGCCGCCATACTTATCGTTGTTAAGGACAACAGATCTGCGTAAATAATGCGTTTTGTTTTTCCATAAAAAGCTGGAAAGTATTCTGTCAGAAGATTTACAAACTGATTTCTCAACATAAAGAGGTTGGGCAGCATAGGCTAGCCGGGATAATCCTTCTGCTTTAGTGAGCAGGACTCTGCCTCTCAAGGACAGGTCCCTTTGTAGCCAACAATTAAAAATCTTTTTTGACTTTTCAAGAATGGGAAGGAAATTGGTAATACTTCTGTTTTTACTATTCTTAGTGATACTGATACCCAGGTATGTTACATTATCTTTAACAGGGATGCCACAAATAGAGGAGTGTAAGCAGTTTTTCACTGACAACAGTTCACACTTATTAATATTAAGGGACAGGCCAGAGGCCTCAGTGAAGCTTTCAACTGTACTAATTGCCAGAGACACCTGTGACACATCCTTTAAAAATAAAGCTGTATCATCAGCCAGCTGGCTAATGAAAATAGTTCGACCTGCGATACTGATCCCCTGTATAGGACTGTTTCTGACATGAACATTTAGAAATTCAGCTGCTAACAGAAACAGATATACAGATAATGGGCATCCCTGTCGAACCCCTCTTTGGAGGCTAAACCTAGGAGAAGTACCATAAGGAAGTTTAATGCTGCTATTACCTTCTGCATACAAAGTCTGTACACATCTGGCGAAAAACTCACCAAAACCAAATCTTTTAAGTGTAATGAGCATGAATTCGTGTTCTATGGTGTCAAATGCTTTGTGAAAGTCCAAAAATAGAATTAAACTATTGTTCTGTATAAGTTCAGAATAATCCAGAATATCTAAAATTAGTCTAAGATTATTAGAGATGTGACGGTTTTTCATGAAACCAGACTGGCATTCATCAATGACAGAATCTATAACTAATTTAATTCTATTGGCTAAGATTATTGCTAAAACTTTGTAATCGTTGTTTAATAAAGAGATTGGGTGCCAATTGTCTAGGAGGAGGGGGTCTTTCCGTGGTTTAGGGACTAAAGTAATTACACCTTGACGCAATGTAGGGGGTAATAGGCCTTTACGGATGCTCTCACTGAAAACTTCTAATAAGAATGGAGCTAAACTAACAGAGAATTTCCTATAGAATTCTGATGTAAGCCCATCTGAGCCTGGTGATTTGTTTAACTTTAACTGACCTAAAGCTTTGATGACTTCATTTAAAGTTATTGGTCTGTCACAGAATTCAGCATCATCTTCTACCAATTTTTTGTTACCAAAAAGAGAATCAAAGAAATTGGTTATTGACTGCTCACAGGATCTGGATGCGTATAGATTGCTATAAAATTCTGTGCAGAATTTAGCTATTTCTTTCGGGTCTTCTACAACTGAACCATTAATTCTTAACTGTCTTATAGAGTTATTTTTTGACTGCTGTCTCTCGAGTCTGAAAAAATATGCAGAGTTCTGCTCACCTTCCTCAAGCCATTGCCTACGTGATCTAACATACGCTCCCTCAGCTTTCCTTTTATATATCTCATCTAGCCTAAGCTGCAACTCATCAAGTTCAGCTTTTTCATTGGTATCCAGGGAATCAACAGCTTTTGAAGACAGAAAAGTGATTTTTTGAACTACTTCGTTCTCCTCTGAAGTTCTCTTTTTGGCTAAATCACTGGAGTATTTCCTGAGAAATTTTGAAATATCATATTTTAACAGTTCCCAGTTAAGAATGAAAGCATTTTCCTTTGAGGCTTTGTTCCAGAAATAAGAAATAAGGCTTCTAATTTTAAGCAAACCTCTTTGTATTTAAGAATGCTGCTATTAAGCTTCCAGTAAGAAGACTTAAAATGATTAGAGCCATGTGTTAAAGGGATACAGATACGAATGGCTTTATGGTCAGATAGAGGTGAAGGGAGAATATTTGCGACCACATTACATAACTCTTTAGAAATGAGCCCATAATCAATCCTTGATTGGCTTGAAAAAGATTTATTGGACCAAGTATATTCTTTTGAAATGGATGGGTTTCCCTCCAGATGTCAATTAAACCATGTCTTTCAATGAAAAGGATTAGATAATTATCATGAGAGCTGTTGTCTTTTCTTGGAGGCCACCTATCATTAAGATTGCTCAGAACCATATTAAAATGTCCTCCAATCATAACATAAGAATTTGGATATTTAGGTAAGTACTGTAATAAGCGGTCCTCAATTTTGTCTATAAGAACAGAGTTCTCCTGGCAATTATTGAAACCATAAATATTTACCAAAATTAACATACGATTTGCTGTTTCCACCACAAGTATTGCATAGTGGCCTTCTTTATCACATTCTGAGATTATTACATTACCATTAAAACGGTTTTTGAGAATACACACACCAGCTGAGCGCTCAGTCCCATGGGACATCCAGACATCCGATCCCCACTGAGACCTCCAGAAATTAGTATCTTGAGAAGTGGAATGGGTTTCTTGAAGAAAGCAAAAGTCTGTGTTTTGTTGTTTACAGTAAAGAAATATGGCTTTGCGTTTTAAATGATTTCTAAGACCTCTCGCATTTAAAGAAATAATAGATAAAGACCTAAAAATATAAAACGAAAATAAGGAAGACAAGAGTTAGAACAGGAAATAAGAAATATTCAAATCTACTTACACTAACAAAACAAGTGGAGACTCATAACCAACCGGCAAGAAAAAAGTAATTAACTTTAGGGAGAAACCTGAGTAACTATCAGTTTTAAACCACATTGAGTGTGAACACTGCGACTAGCCTTTTGTGCTTAATAGGAGTATTATCAAACATAAGCACTAAATGCAGCCTGTAATAATGTATAAACATGAAAAAAGTTTGCCAGGATCGGCTTCAAGTGTGAACAGGAACTATTGGATGTAGTACCCCCATTTGGCAAAAAAAAGTCACAGCTTTATCCTTCAACTAAGGGAAAATTTCAGCTCCATCAACAAAGGCACGACCCCCAACAAAAAATGTCTTCTTGTTTTCCTTTCTTGCTTTTTCCACTGTGGGCCAAAGCTTTCTCCTTCTTTCTCGATCCTCAGCAGACAGATCTTCTGCAAATTTCAGTTTGTTGTCTCACAGGAAGGAAGACTGCTTGGCAGAACGCCAAACAGCATCACGGTAAAACCGAAGGGCAAAGCGAATGATGATACCTCTGGAACGGGTGTTGTTAGCTTTCTTTGGTCCAAGACGATGTACGACGTCAATAGAGCTTGAAAGTTGCTCCTTCATATCTGGAAGCAGGGTCTGGCAGATTTTAATGACATCCTTCCTCACATCCTGATTTTCCTTTTCCTCCAGGCCGAAGAGTCTAAGGTTCCAGCGACGTGAGTAGGCTTCCAGGTGGGTAATGCGACTCTCATGCACATTGCAGACTTTCTGGCAGTCGGTAATATGCTTTTCACAGCATTCCACCTTGGTTTTCATGTCTTTTAAATCTGCGCAGATGAACTCCAATGACTCCTTAATACCTTCTATCTGTTTAGAATTGTCCTTGATTGCCTCCTTAGCCTCATTAATTACAACAGAGTTGGTACTGACCATCTTTTCCAGCGCATCTGACCTGCTGTTTATAAGTGAGGTAAGCGATGCCAACTCTGCGAGGATCATCGGTTCAGTGTCATGCATTTTCCTTTGTTTCTCTGGTGGAGGTTTGGAGGGTGTCACGGGCAGAGGTGGAAACTTCGCTTCCATTACCTCCTCAGTTTCTGGGCCAAGATAATCATGCATGCTGGTAGTGATCAAGTTTTTTTCTCCAGCTAGCTGCCCTCGTATAGAGTTAGCTGGTTTGTTAGCTGAGTTAATGGTGGATAACTTACTGGGCTCATGTTTTCTTCTTTCTGCACCACTGCAGCTACACCTGGCTCCAAAATACTGTGCGCATCTACATCGTTATGTACGGTTCAGTGTGTGCAGGAAAGTGGGGACTTCATGGTGCCTTTAGGTGCACCTCGGAAACTGAACAATCTCTGCGATAAAAGTCATGAAGTTTGTTTAAAATTCTTTTTAAGTTTACCTTGTTCACAGAAACACACCTGTAGTCACTTTATCATTCCTTTTGATGCATCCTTTTAAATGTTTCAGTACAAACATTGTAACAGTAAAATAGGTTGTAGAAGTATATGTTTTATATTCATTTATAGTCTAATTATAGTTACATTTCTAGAAAGGCACAAGTCAGGTTATGGTGTAGAGTTTCAGTACGGTTTGTAGTTACCATATACCTACAGTACAAATTTAACACAGCAGTGTGTATCCATTGTTAAGCATGTGTATAGTTTGTGTACCTATTGGCCCTTTTCCATTAGTGCCTACTCTGCTCAGTTTTTAGGGTTTTCCATCAGATGGTAGTGTAGCTGACGCTATGGTGGTCTGTGTGGGTTGCCGTAGTGACAGGAAGTAGGAATATGCTACGAGATTTATTTGCTAATTTTGGTTTAATAATGGCACAATTATTTTATAACAATAAGTTACATGGCATTTCAGTTAATGTTTGTTTGTAGAATTACCTGTGCTTAAAAGAAAACTATATTTGTATTAAGTCATGGAAATGCATGACCCGGAAGTGTGTGTTGTCAGTAGCGGGAGAGAACGGACACAAGAGAAGTCAGAGAGAAACGAAATCGTCGATAAAAGACTCAAATCTGCTAATGATATTCTACTACTGGTCAACAGGCACACATGGTAATGATTATTTGCAATGCTGTTAATATTTGTTACAACTGAAATGTGTGATTTATGTTTAATATGAATGCGAGAGTTTGAACGAAGCCATTTTGTTCTTTATTTTAGTTTTCACGGTGTTCCAGGTGTTCCATTGATGATCCGTGCATCTTTTATGATCTGTAAAAGAAATAAATGTCTGTGGACATCAGTACGAAGCGTGAAGTCCTTTTGAGCAGACCAGAGTAGCTACAGGTAGTACCTGGTATCAGTTAGTTTTTCAGCACCTACTCAGCCAGGGTTCCACTTGGTTTACTTCATCTAAAGATGTGATGTCAGTTGACTGCATGCCAGGCAGTGATGTCACTAGATGAGTCATGAGAGCGACTCTTTCACAAGAATCAAAACCAAGGGAGCAACGAGGGAATTGGCTCCACACTAACCAACACAGACTTTTTTGTGCTCTGTGACTGACAACAGAATCTAGAGCTAGCTAAATGAAGTCACCTTTGTGTTGGTGTCACACACAAATGAATCACAGGACTTTCAGGCTGCTTTGCTGAGGTGGTACTCAAATGTAATCGACAGTGAACAATACCAAGTCAAACTGAATTGTGCGGTGTAGATTGTTGTGGCAAAGAATGAAGCAGAACAGGAGGAGCTACTCGGCTGTGGTGTCTCCAGTTGTCTTTGTTCCCAGCAGAGTAGAATCCAAAGCTCACTCTCAGCTCTCCTTCCAGGAACGATGATGCTGATTTTCTGTTGTTTTTCACTTTGTGCATAAAGTTTCATGAGGTTCAAATGGAGCAGCAAACTGCAGTTTCTCAGCAGTGGAGGTGCAGCAGTGCAGTTTCTCAGCAACTGGAGACTGACAGACTGACTGAAGACATTTAGTCTGAGTGGATCTGAACTTTCCTTCTTGATGGTTTCCATCTTGCTTTGACTGCAGCTGTAGCAACACTGATTCCAGGAGGATGTGTACAAAACATTTTGACAGACACACAAAGCTGGACAGCTTTTGTTCTGAGGGTGTCTCTGTGTGTGTGTCTGAATTCACTTTGTTCCTCTAAGGCCTCTTTCCCAACAGGGTTCCGGTGCCGGTGCCTTTATTTGAACCGTTAGGCGGGTTTTCCACCGTGGAAGCACTCGGTGCTCGGCCAAAACACGGGTTCAACTCCGGCCCCGCAAACTAGCTGGTCTCGAACCAAGAACGCGTGATGAAAGCGGCAGAAGGGCGTGACTCTGCCGTCTCAACATCAAGTTTTCTACCATATTACACGTGTATTACAGGAGAAAAGGGAAGCGATTTTCACGGCTGTGAATTAGGTTGGGCTCTAAGGCTGAACTTGCTGCTTTGTATCAGTTCATATCACAGATAAAAGGACACAAAGTGCGTACTTGTCGTCTTGCTCTAATCTCTGTCTGTGTTTCCCTCTGTGCTGCACACAGATGCTGCAGTAGTTTGGTTTGGACCCTAAAACGTATTTGCAGCACAGAAAGGGGAGCGTGTTCTCCCACGTTTGTGCGCTTCGGCTTCGTGTCCAGACGAGGACCCGCCCACACTCCTACATAAAGGAGCAGTTCACAGAAACGCGGTGGGAACGCGGGCCCGTTCTTAAGCGTTTCGCCGGTTCATGGGAACATCACGAACACTGGCACGTGAACCGGTTCCTCGGCGGTGGGAAAGTAGCATCAGAGATGTCAGCACATGAACAGGGACTCCAACCACAAACCTCTGGGTTACTAGTCGGCTCTTCAGACCTTCTGTCTTTGTTTCAAACAGGTTTCCCACCTACTGTTTCTAGATGCCCACCCTAACATAGCCGGCTAGAACCGGCCGTATCCCACAACAGTGTGTAAATCAAAATCCAGCCTTAAAGGGCTCATCCCCCCAAACAGTGCAGTGTGGTAGCTTCTAATAAAGATCTGTTCTCCTGCAGCTGATCATCAGGAGGAGGAGAGTCTGACGGAGCAGCAGAGGAACATTTTCAGCCTCTACAGAGGAAACAATGAGTTCAACACAACAGGTGAGAAAAATCTCAGTGTTACACTATTATTGAAACTGTGTGACTTCATCAGCTGCTGCTGGTTTGTTTTATTAATTTATTATGGTCCCAATTAGCATCCACTGTTCCGTACTCTTCAGCTTGGGGGGGTTGGGGCCTATCACAGCTGTCAGACAAGTATTCACATTTATGGATAATCACCATTTAACCTAACTGGTGGAAATGGCAGTAAATGCATATCTTTGGACTGTGGGAGGAAACCAGAGTATGCGAAGAAAACCCACATAAACATAAAAAGGAGAACACAAACTCCACACAGAAAATCCTTGGCCAAGGTAGAATTGAATCTAGGATCTTGTTGCTGTGAGGCAGCTGTGCTAACCACTACGTCACTGTGCTCACATTTTAACAGGACACTGAAACAAAGACATTAATAATCAAGATTCAGATCAAACCCACAGTTTATCACACAATACATCATTTTCATTGAGCAGTATTTGATCTATAATGTCATTTTCATCACTGTTGTAATTACACATTTCATATTTTCATAGCACTTTTCCACTCTCTCCTCATTAGATCTCATTGTTTTCCAACCAGTTTGATTCCAGTTCTTACTGGTTTGGAAATGCTGTCCCAGTAGCTGTTGATGTTGCTGTTGTGGTGATCCCCAGAGTCTCTCATCCCGTGGTTCAACCCACTCCAACTCCACTGTGTTGGACTGCAGCTGGTGGCAGTAGTCCTTGTTCTGCTCTGAAGATCTGCTTCAAGCTTTAGGGTCACTCTGAGCAGAAGCTGCAGAAGGTGGAGAGCTGCTTCATGTGCTGCTACACCAAACTCACAGAGGCTGCAGAGCAGAACAACAACTACATCACAAACTGCAGCTCAACACTGTGGAGTTTGTCTGTCAGTGTGATCAGAAACTCAGTGAGAGAGAGCTCATATTTGCTTTGTTATTTGTTAGAAAATATATGCATACAGTACTTGAAAAAGTGTGTGTTTGCTGTCCTTTTATGGCCTTCATGTGGCCTGCAGTAGTCCTGTGAGGAATCTTGGATTCATCTTTGACCAGGATGTGTCTGTTAGCTCACAGATAAAACAAGTTTCCAGGATGGCTTTCATCCATTTGCAGTGTTGTCCCATCCTTTGGCATTTTGACATGTTATGATTCTTTATAACCAGGATGTCCAATTAATGCTTTGAAATCATTGTACATAAATTTATGTTTCCTCTTCTTTTCCCTTGTACATGGTTGCATGTAATGTGCTACTTTCACCAGTAGGTGGAGGTAATAGACCTAGTAGATCTTTGGAGGCTCCAAAAAAAACTCTAATATTAATGGAGTTTGAAGTTTGTTCCACGACTGCATTTCACTCACTGCCTCTGTTTGTATCTCTGTCACTGCAGGACCAACATGGAGCGAGAAGTCAGGAGGCTGACAAACCTCACAGAAGGAAGGGAGGAAAACAATACACCTGTGATCAGTGTGGGAAGGATTTTACCTGGAAGGGTAATCTTAAAAGACATCAACTCATCCACACTGGAGAAAAGCCGTACACCTGTGATCAGTGTGGCGAGGATTTTACCCAGAAGGGTAATCTTAAAAGACATCAACTCATCCACACTCGAGAGAAGCCGTTCAGCTGTGACTTGTGTGGAAAGTCTTTTAGCCTGGCTCGACACTTAAAAACACACCAACTCATCCACAGTGGAGAGAAGCCGTACAGCTGTGATCAGTGTGGGGAGGATTTTACCCAGAGGTGTCATCTAAAAAGACATCAACTCATCCACACTGGAGAGAAGCCGTTCAGCTGTGACTTGTGTGGAAAGTCTTTTAGCCTGGCTGGACACTTAAAAACACACCAACTCATCCACAGTGGAGAGAAGCCGTACAGCTGTGACTTGTGTGGAAAGTCTTTTAACCGGGCTGGAAGCTTAAAAAAACACCAACTCATCCACAGTGGAGAGAAACCGTACAGCTGTGATCAGTGTGGCAGAGCTTTCACTGACAGTAATAGCTTAAAGCGTCATCAAGTTACCCACTCTGGAATTAAGGCATACAGCTGTGACTATTGTGGAAAAAGTTTCAGCCGCATAGAGAGCAGAAATACACACCTACTCATTCACACTGGACATGATGTGTACAGCTGTGATCAGTGTGGCAAAAAGTTTGGAACAGACCAACAATTACAACAACACATGTTTACCCACACTGAGGAGAGACCTCATAAATGTGACCTGTGTGATAAGACTTTTAAAGCTCCACAGCACCTGAAAAAACACCAACAGATCCACAGCAGAGAGAGACTCTACAAGTGCAGTTACTGTGAGGTATGTGTTTTTATTTTGATCTTGTAACTTTAGCCTGACTGTTGGGAACAACTGTTCAGTTATGATTTTTGCTTCTATGATCATAAGAAACTAAATTGTTACTTTTTTTTAGTGACAAACATTTATATCACTGTATTATTTATGGTACACCAGTTTTCCGGTATATCGTGGTATTATTATTTCTGCATATATGGGTCTTTATGTTGGTTTACAGTGGCTCCTTCTTCAGTCAGAAGTATATAAAATAGGGCTGCAACAAAAATAGTTAATGATGAATTTAATTGTAGTCATTTTTTATTACTGGTTTCATTTTTCTTTTGAGATATCTTCCTGACCGTCTATCTCTGGCGAGCTTCACATGTGCAATAGCATTCAGCGACATGTTTATTCATGGCAGCCAATGGTGAAAGAACACGGCGTGCTAGACAATCCAAGGTTTCACAGCCACTCACTTTTTTTTTTTTTTTTTTTTTTTTTTTTTTTTTTAAACAGAGTGAGACGTTTCTTGTCCGTTTATCACTGGTGGGCATGTTCAGTCATGTTGGCTACTGGTGCTAATGTGCCAACTTTGTTTTACAGGGAAGAAAAAGTACTCTATATTTTTCATGGTTGACTTTGTACACAATCAGATTTTAACAGCTTCTCTCCTGGTAGTTATACTTCCTCCATCTTTCTATCTAATATTTAGTCAGAGAATTTCAGCTCAGAGTTGAGCTCCATGTCTCTCTCTCATGATGTCTCTGCTGCTACCAGGACCTAACCTAGCAGTGACCAAGGATCCCACAGTCTGCCCTGCAGCAGTCCAACAGAGTTCATCACTGTAAACTGAACCACAAACACTGCAAACTACCCAGTTTAGCTGCACTTACTGTCCACTATAAAACTTTGAATAACATGAATTATCATTCATTTGCTTTCAGAAAACCAAAATCAATCACTGCTCACTTATAGTGAGTCCCACAGTTTGTTGGCTCTATGAATGTACTCTGTATAGTATGATGGTGCTATATAGTATTTCTTAGCAGTATTGTAGTATTACTGTGGTAGTCTGGTCCTATATAAGCATTATAGTGTTCCACTGATGTTATTGCACCTTTACAATTGTGGTAATACAGTACTATAATTGTTGTATTTCACTAGTATTTTTATAGTAAGACATTATTATTGTAGCAGTATGTTGGTAGCAGTTTAGTAGGACAGTGATATTGCAGTATTACGGTGGTATTATTGCAGTGTCACTGTGGTAGTAGTGCTTCAGTATGACATAAAGTTATCATAGTATTAAATGAGTATTATTACAGTATTATGGTGGTATTATTGCAGTGTTACAGTGGTAGTATTTTAGTATGACATTAAAGTTATTACAGTATTAATGAGTATTATTGCAGTATTATGGTGGTAGTATTGTAGTTCTTGTATCCAGTAAGCTGAGTGTTGTAATGTAAACAGTATAAAATTTAATTGGACGTTGGCAGAGATGCTCTTTATTCCAGGCGACGTCCAGGATAAAAATGTTGAAGGATTCCTGGACTTACACTGTCTTTGTGTCTTTGTTTAGAAGCAGAGCCACACAGATGGATCCATTTCTCAGTCCTGTCATCGCTGTGGTGGTGGGAAAGTGTTTCTATGTGACCTTTGTGGGAAAACATTCAGTCAGCAACAGAGCCTAAAAACACATCAGCGTAGACACACTGGACACAAAACTGAAGTACTGCAAAGAATGTGGGAGAAGCTTCCCCACAACAAGTGAATTAAAACTCCATGAACTCTTCCACAGTGGGATTAAAAGCACCTCTGTGACCAGTGTGGGTCATCCTTCATCATGCCGGTGAGCTTAAAGTGCATAAACGAGTCCCACACAGGAGAGAAAACCATACAAGTGCAGACACTGTGACAAAGCTTCTCACGGATCAGATACTCGTAACCTTCATGAAAGTACACACACTGAAGGGAACTACAGCTGTGACCAGTGTGACAAGAGCTTCAGGAATCTGACTTCATACTCCCGACACAAACGATCCCACGCTGCCAAGAAACTGTTTCATGTTACCAATGTGCAAAACATTCTCTTCATTATCTGCTCTGTGCAAACATCAGCGTGATCATGCAGGCCTGAAATCATTCCCATCATTGGATCACAATGAATCTGCAGACACACAAGATCCTCTTCTGGTCAAACTTAAAAAACCTTGAGATCCGGCTCCCACAGAATTCCGATGGAATCTCCTGTAAAGATCTGATGAGGGAGCTGTGAAAGAAAATGTTACCATAGTTACATTTTTCTAGAAATTAGTAGCATGCAGTTATTTGTATTTAGTTTTAGTATTTGTATTATAAAGTTGCAGTTGTGTTCAGGTGAGATTGCAGCAGTATTATAAGTTTGCCATCCAGTGGGCTGGATTGGACTAATTGAATATTTTGTTGGGCCTCAGGCCTTATGTTTGACAACCCTGAATTTAACACATCTAGACAAAAGATCCATAAGATTGAAATGCTTGAGGAAACCTTCTTCCTGGATTTAAGTGTTTTAGCTGTTAGAGTTCGTGTTAGTGATGAGCTTTTCTCCAGCAGTCAGATTAAAAATCAGTTCTTATCTTACATGTTAGTTTGTACTGAATCTGTTTTATCTTCATGTTGTTGCTGTTTATTGTTTGTGTTGTAAATCTTACAAATATTAAATATTTAAAAATGTTTAAAGAAACAGTTTAATATTTTAATTAATAACATCTCGGCTTCTTCCTTACCATATATGGTGTAAGTGTACCGTGGAATGTGCATATGTAACATGGCGTACATGAGACACGTATCCTATGTGTGTTCTGTAGGCTTGAAACAGCCTGCAGGTAACTACAACTTCCTTTGTAAGAAATGTCACCACGTGTTTCCATTTCAAACATAAAAACAACAGTCTCATATGTACATAAAACAACTTATTAAAGCATACAAACAGAAGATATGATAATTCATAATAAACAGAATGGAATTTATACCATAATTCCAACATTTCCCTCCTGTTTATCATAACTTACACATTTTCAGTGTGGGTTTCATTCATTGCCAAATATTTACATATTTATAAAATATCTGCAGTCATTTCAGCGTCTTGGTCGACCATCTGAAGCTGCAAATATGACACGACATAACCTGTGAAAACCTTTGTTATCATGACCTGATGCAGGGCAGAATGCACATTGTGAACACACAAATCAACACCAACACACACAAAACAGGTGGTCAGGCATTTCAACAATACCTGCCACCAAGTTCCTGCATTTAGCCAGGGAAAACCAATCACTCTGGCTTTCCTGAGTGTGCTGTTGTACATATTTCTGTAATTCAGTCAGTCTGTCGAGTGCCTCCCTTATGGCTCCGCCAGCATTATCTTCATCTGGGATGTAAGTACAACATGTCTTACCAATGATCTTACACACTCCACCCTGGGAAGCTGTCAAAAGGTCTAATACTATCCTGTTTTTCATCACCATTGCTCTGAGTGAACTTAACTCTTTTAAAGTTCCTTGTCCTAGAGCTATGGTTGTATTTACCAGACTGTAATAGTGCATAGTGATTTATTTCCACTTGGTCACGGACAAATCCCAGTCCAATTCCTGGAAGATAGACTGGTCAATCTTTGCTCCGACTCCCCAGATCCGGAGCTCCTCTGGGACTTCTGAATGGCTCGTGAGCCACTCTCCAACCTGTCGCTTCGTCTTGTGATGTGGATGACTGGCCTGGTACTGCATGAAAAAGACATGATCTGACACATATGCAACACTACACAGGCCTCCCCAACCTGGGGGAAGGGACACGTATGCTTTGTGACCACAGATGAAATACCAGTCCGCTAACACTCTTGTTCCCTTGGGTCCTGGTGCTACTCGTGAGCACTGACTCAGCTCCCCAGTGTCCATCTGTATTCTGTAGGCCAGGTCAGACTGACATTCCTTCCTCTGTACAGTTAGATTGTTATGACAAGCAATATTTTGGAGGCAGGTCAGGCATTGTCTCTCATCTGTTGGTGGACAGTAGGAATAAGTAGCATTACAGAGAGTGGCTGGTAACCTACCCACCTTGGTGGTTCCATTTGCTATAACACATGCTGGAAAAGCTTTCTCTGGCAAATGAATCAACATCAGTACCTCAGGAAGGGGGTTAGCTAACTGGGGCCAAGTGAGCAAATCTGTTAACATGGAACAGTTTCTATTAATGGGAGAACTTATCCCCTTTACATTAAGAATTGTGGTAAAATTTGCTTCACTCCATTTAGCTCTTCTCCCTGGATGTGTAGCCAACCCATAGAGGCACCATGAGTGCTCCCAGCTAACATTGTAAGGCCTCAGTCCAGTATTGTGTCCTGCCACTGGCATATGTGCACACACATAACAATTTTCCAATTATTAACATGAGCTGTGACATTCATTAACTGCCACCATTCACTGGTTGCATATTCATGTGGGTACTGGGTGTAATTTAATGAAGATGTTCCTCCTAAAACTAGCAGTGTGCTCACGCTGAGAATAATTATGAAGCTGCAGAAGGGCGCCATTCTAAAGGAGTAGGGATCAGTTGTTTCTTCACTGGGTTGAGACGAAAAAAACCACTATAAGGAATTTCCCCCTTTGTAACCAGACTTCCACCTTTACTCCGAAGTAATTGGCTCCACCTTCTTGCAGTGACTCAGATGAATCCACGTAGATCTCTCAGTGATTTTCACTGCTGTTGGTGTGGTCAGTAGAGCTTGGTATGGGCCGTCCCACCTCGGGTTCGACCAGCACTTCTGTTTGATGACCTTGACCAGCTGGTGTTATGTGCATGTACATTTTCACTAGATCTATACAGTCCACCCAAGGTCTCCCCCGTTTCTGCCATTCTTTTCTTCAACCTGTTTTTTATTGTCCCATTTGTTCTTTCCACTAGCCCTGCACTCTGTGGGTGGTCTGCACAATGGTTCTTCAGTTCAATGCCTAGATTCTGAGACACCTTAGACACTATCTCATTTACAAAGTGTGGTCCAGTATCACTCCACAGCTTCTCTGGAATTCCATAATTAGGAATTATGGTCTTACATAAGGCTTTTGCAACTGTCAGTGCATCCGCCTTTGCAGATGGAATAATTTCAACCCATTTTGTAAAAGAGTCTACAAGTACTAAACAGTACTTATAAGTCCTACATTTATTCAGTTCTATGAAATCCATGTGGAGGATTTGGAAAGGATAACAAGGTGTTGGAAATCTACCCCTTCTTGGTCTCAGATTACCTTGTGGATTATTTTTACAGCAAGTTAAACATGCTCTACAAAAATTCTTTGAATAGTTATTAAAGCCTTTTGCATAGAAGTATTTACGTATTACCTCCGTCATCCCCCTGTTGAGAAATGGCAAGGCCCATGACTCAATAATTCTGCAGTTTTAAAAAGGGCTTTAGGGAGTACTGGTTTATCATTAATATGATAAATGTTATCCTTCAATGTCGCCCCGTCCCTAAGCCACTGCTCTATTTCTGCTTTCGGGGCCTGTGTTTGCATGTCCTGTAAAACCTCCTATCATATTGGCTCTTGCATATGGAAGTATGTGTCGCTGTGGCCATAGAGGCCCTGTGCCGCTTCCTTAGCTATCTTATCTGCAAAGGCATTTCCTAAGGTGACAGGATCTTTGCCCGCAGTGTGGGCTGCATGTGTTGGAAAAAATAAGCTGAGCTCTGAAACCAAACTGATTTTATGATGATTTATTGAAAGTAAAGAATTTAACCTTTGCAAAGGGATCAATACAGCACGAGCAGTCTTCGCACCAGCATTGACCAAAGAGTAAAAGAAAACACAGTTCCTTTATAGTCATTGTGTTGAATACCATCCTCTTCTGTTATCTGTGGGGAGTTCAGTTTTCCACTACCATGTAGCACCTGCATGATAAAAGAGTGCGTCATGGCCTTGGACGCAGCTTACAGTCAAGTTGTTTTCTCGTCTTCACACACTGGTCTTTGTGCCAGAAAATTACAGTTACATTCCAAAGAAGTACACAGAGGTTATTTGAGTTGAAAAACAAATTTTCCATTACACTGCACATTTACAAATAGCTATATTTTTGGGTTTCATAATGGCCAAAAGTAACTGTTTTAGCAATTTAGCATGTTTCACTGGCTGACCTGTAGACGTCTGCATTCCCCTTCTTGCCCACCGGGCTGCAAAAAGATGTACTGTTGAAAATGCATATTGGCTGTCTGTATAAATTGTCACAGCCTTGTCCTTATAAAGTAAGCAGGCTTCTATGAGAGCTATAAGCTCTGCTGCTTGGGCAGAAAAATGAGATGGTAGTTGTTCTGCCTTAATGATTTGTTTGTCAGTTACTACTGCATACCCCGTTTCTGTAATACCTCTGTCATTTTTCCTGCTCGACCCATCTACATACGCCACATCACCTTCTGTTAATGGCGTATCTGACAAATCCTCCCTTGGTTTACTATTTTGCTCTGTTATAGCTTTACAATCATGTGGTTCTCCATCTTCTGGAGTAGGGAGCAAAGTAGCAGGGTTCAAAGAGGTACAGCGCTCAATTGTAATATGTGGCTGAGATAATAGCAGAGCAATACAACTTAAATGTCTTGCTGGTGAAAGGAAAGTCATCTTACTTTGTAATAACAGAACTGAGACCGCGTGTGGTACTTTTAATGTCAGTGGATGAAACAAAACTAATTCACTAGAAGATTCCACTGACATTGCTGCTGCACATACCGCTTGCACACCAGGTGGGAGCAGGGCTGGACTGGGACAAAAAATCAGCCCTGTCATTTTTGGCTTAGACCGGCCCGCAACTATGTCTTAGAAGCATTTGACTCTTATTCAGTGTGGGCACACCTTTTGCTAATAATACTTTTTCTTTTTTAACTTACTTTAGTAATGCTTAAATTGCAAAGTTTTGACGTATCATTTAGTTTTTTAAAATCTGTTATTTCACCTGCTTGAGGGCTTTTTAAAACATGTTTAACCAGCACAGAGGCTACAAATTCAAACTACTGTGCAGCCTTTCAGCACACCTTTAACCTAAATATCTAAAATGCTGTGATGCAGCCTAAAATGGACACTCGCTGCTCATCCAACACTTCTCAGCCTTGACCGTTTGCTATTTTATCAGATTAAGGTGCCGTGGCTGCCAGATTTGGGAAGTATGCAAATGTAAATAAATATTGATATTAATCAATCGCCATTGCTCATCACACTGCTGCTGTCTTCACCTACAGCAGAGTCTGCCCAAGCCTTGAAGGGGACCGAAGCAATATTTGATTTGGGGCCCCCTTCATATCACTTCATTGTCCCCTGAACTTAATTGTTATTAATGCTGGAGGGTTGAAGTTGATTTTTTTTCTTTTTTTTTTGTAGCCCTTTAACGCCGGGCGATCGCTGCTGAAGTGCCCGTTTCTTGCCCTCAATAGCGGCGAACAGCTGATTGAGACATGGCGTATCAGCTCGGAGTCGGTTGATCAAAGGACCGTTGATCAGCTGGTGTATTACCGTAACTCCGCAACCGTTTGTCCTATCAAAAAAATGCAAACGGTTCCTGAAAGCCCAGAAATTGCGCATCACAGCCATATAGGGGCATTACGGTATTTGTTGCCGGAAGTCCGCGAACTGCGGCACTTTTGAAGTATGTCGTGTCACAGTGGACACATTCGGTGTCAAAGGGTTATTAAGGATATATTACAGTTTCAGCGTTTTCAATTCAATTTTTCAGTTCAATTACATTTTATTTATACAGTGCCAACTCACAACAAACAGACATCTCAAGGCACTTTATAGTGTAAGGTAAAGACCCCACAATAATTACAGAGAAAACCCATCGTTCATCCTAATCTTAAAAATAGAGAGGGTGTCTGTCTCCTGAATCCAAGCTGGGAGCTGGTTCCACAGAAGAGGGGCCTGAAAGCTGAAGGCTCTGCCTCCCATTCTACTCTTAAGTATCCTAGGAACCACAAGTAAGCCAGCAGTCTGAGAGCGAAGTGCTCTATTGGAGTGATACGGTGCTATGAGCCAATGAAAAGAAGCCAATATGGGAGAACTCTGCTCTCTCTTTCTAGTCCCTGTCAGTACTCTAGCTGCAGCATTTTCTCACTTCTTTCTTTTAGGAAATTGGCATTTGTAAAAAATTAAAACAAACCAAAAAAGTTTCATGACAAATGTGGGCGAGCTTGGGGGCCCCCTGGTGGTCAGGGGGCCCTATGCAGCCGCATATGTCGCCTATTCCTCTGGCCGGCTCTGCCTACAGCTGCTGTTGCTTAATCATTACTGTTACAGAGGACGTGGAGGCTACAGCAGTGAACATGTCTGTGATCTTTACACATTTTGTAGCATCTACAGTGACACTCTTCAATTTCTTCACACGTAACTTCTCTGAACCTCCTTTCTGCCGCTTCGGTTTCTCCATATTGCCTCTCCTTTAACACACGCGCTCAACACTGAAACTACTAGCGGGAGTAGTTTCAGTGTTCTGCACCACGCAGAGAAAGGGTGGGGCCGCTTTCATCCTATATCCTGATTGGTTCTGTCCACTGTCTATATTGAAGATGGGCCAATGGGCCGCCCCGCTAAATTGTGGGCCGGTCTCTTTGGAAAAAAAAGGGAAGAAAAAAAAATCCAACGGCATCGGCCCCTGAGGACTGTCGGCCCACCAGGCAAATGCCCGGTACGCCCGATTGCCAGTCCAACCCTGCACTCAATCATCAAATGTTAAAAAAGGAAAAAGAGTCAGGAGTGCTGTAGCTGAGCCTTAGGATGAAAAGCAACTTTCCAAACCTGGGACTACATCTCTTCCTGAGACAGGAAGGACTGTCTCTGCTGCTGTCCTGATCAGTTTCATCTTCAGCATCCTTCTTCTTCCAGCATGAAAACTGAGGAGTCAGTATGTACCTGGGCAAAGGTGCTGCAGACTGACATTAACTTTGTGACAGAGAGCAGAGCCGCGCCCTGGAACCTTCTGTAAGGTCTGTGGGTGGAGCCAAAGATCACAACATTAGGCAGCCTTCAGTCAATAAATATCTAAACATCATCTTTAAATTGTAATACATGTTTTTATAAAACATGGTTTATACAATAATATCAGTGGCATTATTATTATTTATCAGAACATATCGTATCAAACATACTATGGTTGTTGAAGTCTGCTTGTATTTGCTGAAGGAGCTTGTAGAGTGGATCCAGCCTCTGTCTCATGCTGAGTCAGCTCCTTCACAATGATGAGCTTCTCTTCTTCCAGACGCCTGACAGACACGAGCTGCTCAAACAGGAGCTGCTCAAACGGGAGCTGCTCAAACGGGAGCTGCTCAAACGGGAGCTGCTCAACAGGAGCTGCTCAACGGAGCTGCTCAAACGGGAGCTGCTCAAACACGAGCTGCTTCAACTGGAATCATAACGCTGTTTGAGTTATGATTACATAAAAATAAAACATACAGCTGCTAGAGCGGTGTTCCACCACAAGATAACTTTGGCACTGATCACAGTTAACAAGAGGAACTCATAAATATAATAATAATCAATAAACTCTACCACTTTTAATTATTGCAGAAAAGCCAGAACATATAATTCAATGTGCAAACAAAATCTATAAATATCATGAAAGATTGATCCAAATATTCATAAGTCAAACTGCATGTGCATTATAATATTTTGTAATGTTCAATGTTGCAGAATCACTTCCTCAGCAAGACCACGAGCTCATTCAAGGTCGACTTGTTCTTAATGCAGCAGCATTGTTGCACTGCTTTATCTCATATTTTTCTGATCATGCGTTCTTCTGCGTTTCCAAAGCCGTATCTGTTTGCTATCTATAGGATCAATAACAAATAACAATATTAATGTTTGCATTGACAGGAGCATATATCATCTTGTCAGTAGAGATCATGCTTCTGTTTTCTGAGTGAGTTTCTCTCTGAGCTCTTCACGGTGACTGTGAGCACGGTCAAAAATCAAATGTAAGAAAGTTGACAATGGGGGAAAAATCAAAGTTGTATGTGAGCCCTGCAGCTGCTGTTATGGACAAAAATGCTGGTTTATACATCAGCAACCATATTACAAACCACTGGCTGCCCATTACTGGACGTCACAGCCAGAGCGCTGTATGCTCCGTAGAGATGTTTGCTCTTGTTTCGGACTTTCAAGACTGTCTTCTTCCATTTCAGCTCTCTTTGTGGTCTGTTTAGTGCATGAGAAAAAATAAAAATGCACAAAAACACCCGGTCAAATCTTCCACGGAGAGAGAAATACAGAGAGGTGACCACATTAACTCAGGAATAAATAAAGTAAGCTTCTCACTTTTGCACATCTCTTATGGAGAGTTTCCATTTTTCTGTAGGTCCACGCTGTGGCAGGCAGAGTGATCATATCTGCTCTGCCTGCTAAATAAACAATAAAACAATAAATAAAAAGATGCTCATTGAAATAAATGTTTCACCCTATTAAACCATTTAACCCATTCTGATTGGTCATGTTCTTTGTAGCCAGGAAGCTGCTGACCCGTTAACCTTCCTGCACCATCCTGGCTTCTGCCACCCCCACCCCCACCTGTTCAGCATCAGGATTATATTTATGTTGTGAATCCTCATGACTGTGGTGTCCTGAGCAAGTCTAAATTAATCACAGGTACTGTTAATTACCATTACTACTGTTAATGGGAGGTCATCACGGCTAAAGCCTGAAACTGTTCAGTCACTATGTCCATGTTATATTACATCTTTATTAGATATAATCCTGACTCAAATAATGTGTTTTTGCATATTATGCAGTTTTTCTTTAAAAAAAAAAACAGGTTATTCAAAAGCATTTAAAGGACATAAATTATAAGATCAATGTATCCAGTACAAGACACTGTGCTCCCCAAATACCTCTTCCAGGATATTTCACTTGTGTACTGTACCTCACGTTTGCCAGTGTGAGCCTCTGCATGCATCACAGATAGCAGAGGCTTCATTGCTGTAATTGGCTGGAGCTCAGCAACTTTTCTGCAAGCTTCTCCAAATATGGCCAACACCTCTGATGGGAATGTGGACACAAACACTTTAGTATAGTGTCAGATAATGTAGTACAAAGTACTGGGAATACTGTGTGGTTAATCTGAAGAAGCAGACTAGAAGAATGTGTAGACGCACAGTTTTAGTGCATGTGTGAAAATGACTGCAGGAAGTTTCTAATAAAATCTTGGTAACAAAAACAAACATGTAGCACTACTGTTGCCTAATCCAGATGTGCAGTAGTAAACCACATCCATAGCCATATAACATTTTGATACGTGTAATATCTGACGTGCACTATTTACTCATACTGGTGTTTCCCAACATGGCTCATAAATACAATTATACAGACAGAAACATCAGGGGAAAATGATATTATCTTGCATTGATTTTTACTACCTGCACACTGTGTCCATGCAAAAGCATGTTATATTTGAAGCTTGTGCCAGCTCCTTCTGCAGGAACGTTGGGTATGCATGTATTTCACCACTGTAGTGATTCCAGCCCTGCAGCAAGAGTCTGCACACCATTATTTCAAGGCCCTCCTCATCAACCTTGGCTCTGGACTTCTGTGAAGTTTCTCTGCCTGCTGTAAATGACCATCAGGACCTGTTCTCCATACATAGATACAATCTGTCACACGTGGCTCAGAGACAAATGAAACCTGATGATGAGTGAAAGGGTGCAATACATACATACACTTATCATCTGGCTTCTGGTTTGGTCTACAAAGCAGAGTCTTTGGTATCTTGTGTGAGAATAAACCATCAAAATGAGATGGTTCATCTGTTAAATCTGAATAGTTCTTAGTAACAGACGTCCATCCATTTTGGTTCAGCTATTAGAGTTGGCACACATGACACAACATGACTAAAGTTTTATGTATATAAAAAGTTAAATTCTTCATAAATCAGTGCCTAACATAAGACTTGGTGGTTGCTGGCCAGTATCTGCATTCAATCAATTCTTCTATATCTGGGGTCCATTTACATGAACAAAGTGGGCAACAAACTACAGGGAGGAGCAGGTTGTTTGGACCTGTAAAACAAAAGATCATTTTGATTTGACTAAACTCTGCAAAACACAGTACAATAGCAAAATAATTCAATGCTATGCTTTAAATCTGTCACGGCTTGTGAGCCAACTTATTAAAAGAACCCAACAATGCACAACCTCGAGAAAACAGCTCTGCAATAAAATAATCTTTATTTCACAACACTGGTAGGGGAAATGAGTGAAAAGAGAAATCCTGAACACGGGGCCACTGGGAACAGAAATAGAGATGGGTTAATATCTTTCACAAGATTGTGACTAAGGCTGAATGGTAGGTCGCTTACTTTGGAATCCACTTGGTGATTCACAAAAAGGGTAGGGGATGATGAAGGTGCTACAGGAATTCCCCAGGTCTCCAACGAAGGAGGGCAGGCAGGCAAGCAGGCAAAAAAGTCAGCAAGCAGATCTTGTCCCAAGAAAGTGGAGTTTAAGTTTGCGGCAGCCACTAGGATGAAAACAGGTTGGACTCCACTGTAGAAAGCTTGCAACGACCACCGAGAAGAAACAGACATCAGTACACCAGCGGAGGTCTTAAGTATCCACTGAGGTACAAGACGATCTGGCGGAGAGTAACCGGCTCCGCTAGTCCTTAAATACTGGCCCAAATCAAGGACAGGTGCGTGCAGCCGGCGGATGAAAACACCACTCCGCCCAGCTGGGAGGAGCCCACCTGCAGAAAGCCCCAAGAGAAACCCACAACCTCCCATACCATGACAAAATCACAAAGCCTTGAAGTAGGGCATAAAAAAGTGGAAAGAAGTGAAATCATAGTGTTGACAGTTCTGCTTTCCTGGGATCACGGGAACGTCTCAGTTTGGACCACAGGAGCAGATTGTTGTGGTGGAGGGACTGGAAGTAGGCACGCTGCAGTAAAGGTAATTTGGAAAGTAATATCAGCAACCTTAGACCTGATTAAACTTCCTAAGCAGCCAACATTTAGACATGTATAGCAGACATACCAATAAACATCTCTAAATTCCTTAAACGTGTTCACTGTGTTTGTTTTGTCCGCTTTCATCACCCACCATTAACGATGTAGGTGGAAACAGTCTGGAAAAACCATCAATCATGGGCTCTCTGCCATGGGATACATTTGTGGTGTGGATGTTGCATCACATGCTGAACAGAAAAACTGATTTCCAGGAGGAAGACAATGAAGGCAGCGGACCACAGGATGAACCTTTCTGCTCTGCTGGCAGCAACGTGTGGTTACAGTTTCTGCAGCCAGCAAAGAATTAAAGCGATCTGTGGCTGCAGCCCCTGAATTCTCTTCATAAATGAACTGTCCTGTAGTCCATGCAGATATGGAGGCTGTTGTGTGCACTTCCACTGATGCAGGAGCATGACAGAAGTCAGCAGGTCTCTCAGTCTTTAAAGAACAATTATTGAAACATGGCTTTGTCATGGCATTTGGATCACCTCTATGGACACTATTTTATTTGGCCTATATTTAGCTCATTCCAGAAATGTATTGTTTTCTTTAATATGACAACATCTGACCAAGTTAACTTCACGTTCAGGTGACTATCCATTTTTCCTCACCTTGTAATCAACAGCTTCATAATTGTGAGCTCAGTTTACTTAAGTTTAATCAAATGTGCATGTACTGGTTTTCATACAGACACAATGTGGCGTCTCCATCAAACATCCACAGATCATGTAAAGAAAACTCTGACCTCACTGTCCAATGCTGCCCACTGCACACATCATGAGGGTCATTGTGAGAGAGCTGGAGTGAAGCTGTAAATAAATACATGCATTAAAGAGACCTGTGTTTGAATGACATGATGGCATCACTTTAACAGTCTGATGAAGCAGCATTCCTGTCACATGGTAGAAGCTGCAAGTTTTGGCAACACCAGCGGATAGTGTTGCCAACTTAGTGACTTTGTCACTTGGACTTTTCAGACCCCCCTAGTGACTTTTTTTTTTTGTCCAAAAAGTGACTGGCATCAAATTTAATGACTTTTCCCGGTGTCATCGGGGACTTTTGAAGAGTTTTAGAGATATGCCGTGTTGTGCCAAAAAAAAAATATTGGTTGTATTTAAATTGCTGTAGATTAATTTTTGGCCTAAAATCTGTGAAATGTGTCAAACACATCTCTCGTGAATGATATTACGTCATTCTGAGCGAGAAACAACACTCCTGTCACAGGTAGAAGCTGCAATCACTTCTTGGCAAAGTGCCTTTCATATATTCTTTATTAATGAAGGTAAAAATTATCATTGACATTAAAAATGTCTTTTTTCCTGAGTGATCTGCCAAGAGGGCTGCAGAAATTGCAACACATGTAACATTACAGTTCTATAAAGGGTAGCCAAAAACCACTGGATTGATTATAATGCAGATACAATAATGGAGTCATAAATATATTTGCAAAACAAGTCATTTCTTCATTTTATATATAAGCCCTTCATAAATCCTGTGCACCACAGTCTATTCACCGATATAAGCAAAGATAATACAGTAAAATAAAAAAATCAGAAATCACTTTTTGACACAACACCTTAAACATGAAAACTCCGTTGTCGCCATGTTTTGTACATACAGCAATACTGCGGCCCTTCCTACGCTGTGGCATCGCCCGGACCTCTCTTCGGCACCGAGGGGGACACCCAACCCCACCCCCGGACCTCGATTCGTCCTTTAGCGAACTTGGCAACAGCGCCAGCCGGCAATCCCCAGATTGCGCACAAATATAAGCATAGATGACAACACGCCAGGAACACAGAATTAATGTACATTCCTTCTGAATAAATCCATCATCGTTTTCTGCGGTTTACTGCGTACGGCTTACATTTTTGATTCAGCTTTTTGAAACAATATTTCCCCTTCCTTGTTGAATTTATCTTCGGCGGGTTTTGGCTGCTTTCCACACCTGCTGCGGCGCACTCACAGCTTATTCCTGTCTAATATCGTCATTGAGTCTTTCTGTGAATCGATGATGGCCTATTTTAGAAAATCCAATGAAGCCTTTGAATTGATTCAATTCAATTCAATTCAATTTTATTTATATAGCGCCAAATCACAACAAACAGTCGCCTCAAGGCGCTTTGTAAGGTGCTTTGTACCAGATCGGAGGCCATATCGCTGCAGACCACGCAACAGCGCAATGGTGTACAAGTGAACGAGAGCGCCTACGTGGATGCGCGCAGCTGAGTTCTACGCTGTTGAATTTACTGGCAAGGAATGAACACCTGCGCTCGCAGAATGACATTATTTGTTTGTTTGTTTTTCCTGGCGCATATCTTCTGACTTAAAAGTATTCCATATTCGTCTGATCCATAATTGGAGTTTGCAGTGCTCCAGCGAACACTCATTAAAACGGCCACTCTGTCTTCGGGGAGGGGCGTGGTCACAAACAGACTGACAGGTCACATGCAGACGGGCAGGCCAGACCCATGCGGAGAAATTTTCATTTTAGACTTTAAGACTCATTTTATTTCTCCGTTTCATAACCGACCTGTTCAACCAGATACTTATATTTTTATTTACAAAAAAAGTGGTTACAATTTCAAGCACTTTCAAGCACTATATCCAAAATTCAAGTACTTTTCAAACCTTGAAAGGACAATATTAAAATTCAAGGATTTCCAAGGATTTCCAGCACCCATACGAACCCTGTAAATTGCAGAGATATTTCTTATAAGTTTTCTCTCTCCCTCCTTTAAAAGGGTAATATAATTAAAGCTCCATGATCTGTCTGACTTACCCTTTTTAGGGTGGCATGCATTTCTTCAACTGTAGTTGCTTTTTGTGCAACCAACTCTATCATTCCATCTGTTCTGTTTTTAGAAGAGGCCTCTGTTGCATTAACATTTTACGTTGCACTCCAGTCTGCAAAATCTTCCCCTGTTTCATAATCAGATTTTAAGGCATGAGACTTTTGAGTATTTTTCTTATGGTTGTTGAACATTATTATTGTGCTGTCTTGGGGGAGGTTATTTATTTTCCTTTTTGTTATTCGTAGCTCAAAAAGGTTTTACTGATCTCTTTCTGGGCTGACACCTGTTTGTGCTCTGTGTGCAGAGCTCCTATCATTTTGGGCCTGCAGCTTCCATTCCATCCTGTTAGTGTTTGTCTATGTTGTATTTCTTGGATGGGTGTTCTGTTAACTGTCACTTGGTGTTGGCTCTCACTGCGGTATTGTATCACTTCCTGTTCCTGTTTCGGAGCACAGTGTTTTGCTGTCTGTTAGCTGTTATATCTGTATAACTCGCTCTATCTGGATAATAACATATTTTAGTGTAATCTTCACCTACTTTAAATAGCATACTCTTTGCTGAATCACCTGTATTCACTTTATTTGTTTTAGAAATTCGCTAGCTTAGCGCAGCTAGTAGCTTAGCCCTTAGCCGACTCACTACCAGCATGGCTTCTTCTCCTGTCTCTCCTGCACTTTCCTGCTCTGGGTGTCACATGTTTAGTTACTCCTCGGCCTCCTTTAGCAGTAACGGTACTTGTAATAAATGTAGTCTGTTTGTAGCTCTGGAGGCCAGGCTCTCTGAATTAGAGACTCAGCTCTGCACCCTAGAAAATCCTGTATCTAGCCAGGCCCCTGTAGCGGGTGCGGACCATGGTAGCTTAGCCGCCGTTAGCTCCCCCCCAGCAGATCCGAGCAGCAGGGAAAACAGGCCGGCTGGGTGATGGTGAGGAGGAGGAAGCGTAGTCCTAAGCAGAAGCCCCGGGTACACCACCAACCTGTTCACGTCTCTAACCGTTTTCTCCACTCGGCGACACACCCGCCGAGGAACAAACTCTGGTTATTGGCGACTCTGTTTTGAGAAACGTGAAGCTAGAGACACCGGCGACCATAGTCAAATGTCTTCCAGGGGCCAGAGCAGGCGACATTGATGGAAATTTGAAACTGCTGGCTAAGGCTAATCGTAGATTTGGTAAGATCGTTATTCACGTCGGCAGTAATGACCCCCGGTTACGCCAATCGGAGGTCACTAAAATTAATATTGACTCGGTGTGTAACTTTGCAAAACAATGTCGGACTCTGTAGTTTTCTCTGGGCCCCTCCCCAATCAGACCAGGAGTGACATGTTTAGCCGCATATTCTCCTTGAATTGCTGGCTGTCTGAGTGGTGTCCAAAAAACGACGTGGGCTTCATAGATAATTGGCAAAGTTTCTGGGGAAAACCTGGTCTTGTTAGGAGAGACGGCATCCATCCCACTTTGGATGGAGCAGCTCTCATTTCTAGAAATATGGCCAAATTTATTAACCCTAAAACCTGACTACCCAGGGTTGAGACCAGGAAGCAGAGTTGCAGTCTTACACGCCTCTCTGCAGCTTCTCTCCTCCTGCCATCCCCCCAAACCCCATCCCCATAGAGTCGGTGTCTGCTCCCAGACCACCAAAAAACAAAGCTAAAATCAGCAAAAAGCTATTTAAGCATAAAAATTCAAAAACAATAAATAATACAGCTTCATCAACTGCACCAAAAAATAAAACAATTAAATGTGGATTATTAAACATTAGGTCTCTCTCTTCCAAGTCCCTATTAGTATATGATTTAATAATAGATCAACATATTGATTTATTCTGTCTTACAGAAACCTGGTTACAGCAGGATGAATAAGTTAGTTTAAATGAATCAACACCCCCGAGTCACAGTAACTGTCAGAATGCTCGAAGCACAGGTCGAGGAGGAGGATTAGCTGCAATCTTCAATTCCAGCCTATTAATTAATCAAAGACCCAGACAAAGTTTTCATTCTTTTGAAAGCCTGACTCTTAGTCTTGTCCATCCTAATTGGGAAAATCAAAAACCTGTTTTATTTGTTATTATCTATCGTCCACCTGGTCCTTACTCTGAGTTTCTGTCTGATTTCTCAGACTTTTTATCTGATTTAGTGCTTTTCAGATAAAATAATTATAGTGGGTGATTTTAACATCCATGTAGATGCTGAGAATGACAGCCTCAACACTGCATTTAATCTATTGTTAGATTCAATTGGCTTCTCTCAAAATGTAAAGGAGCCCACCCACCACTTTAATCATACTCTGGATCTTGTCCTGACATATGGCATAGAAACTGAAGACTTAACAGTATTCCCCGAAAGCCCCCTCCTGTCTGATCATTTCTTAGTAACATTTACATTTACATTAATGGATTACACAGCAGTGGGGAATAAGTTTTATTACAGTAGAAATCTTTCTGAAAGTGCTGTAACTAAGTTTAAGGATCTAATTCCTCCATTGTTATGCTCTTCAGTGCCATGTGCCAACACAGTACAGTGCAGCTACCTAAACTCTGCTCCCAGTGAGGTCGATTATCTCGTCAATAGTTTTACATCCTCACTGCGTATGACTTTGGATACTGTGGCTCCTCTGAAAAGGAAAGCTTCAAATCAGAAGTGCCTGACTCCGTGGTATAATTCACAAACGCACAGCTTAAAGCAGATAACCCGAAAGCTGGAGAGGGAATGGTGTCTCACTAAATAGAAGATGCTCATTTAGCCTGGAAAAAGAGTTTGTTGCTCTATAAAAAAGCCCTCCGTAAAGCTAGGACATCTTACTACTCATCATTAATTGAAGAAAATAAGAACAACCCCAGGTTTCTTTTCAGCACTGTAGCCAGGCTGACAAGAGTCAGAGCTCTGTAGAGCCGAGTATTCCTTTCACGTTAACTAGTAGTGACTTCATGGATTTCTTTACAAATAAAATTTTAGACATTAGAGAAAAAATATTCATAACCATCTCAAAGATTATTCTTCATGTTCGGCTGCTTTCAGCACTGCTGGTATTTGTTTAGACTCTTTCGCTCCAGTTGATCTTTCAGAGTTAACTTCAATAGTACTTCCTCCAAACCAGCAACATGTTTATTAGATCCCATTCCTACTAGACTGTTCAAAGAAGTCTTTCCAATTATTGATGCTTCAATCTTAAAATGATCAATCTGTCTTTATTAGTTGGCTATGTACCACAGACCTTCAAGGTGGCTGTAATTAAACCTCTACTTAAAAAGCCATCACTTGACCCAGCTGTCCTAGCTAATTATAGGCCAATCTCCAACCTTCCTTTTCTCTCAAAGATTCTTGAAAGAGTAGTTGTAAAACAGCTAACTGATCATCTGCAGAGGAACGGTTTATTTGAAGAGTTTCAGTCAGGTTTCAGAATTCATCACAGTACAGAAACAGCATTAGTGAAGGTTACAAATGATCTTCTTACAGCCTCTGACAGTGGACTCATCTCTGTTCTTGTCCTGTTGGACCTCAGTGCAGCTTTTGATACTGTTGACCATAACATTTTATTACAGAGATTAGAGCATACTATAGGTATTAAAGGTACTGCACTGCAGTGGTTTGAATCATATCTATCTCATAGACTCCAATTTGTTCATGTAAATGGGGAGTCTTCTTCAGACAGTAAGGTTAATTATGGAGTTCCACAGGGTTCTGTGCTAGGACCAATTCTATTTACATTATACATGCTTCCCTTAGGCAGTATTATTAGAAAACACTGCATCAATTTTCATTGTTATGCAGATGATACTCAGCTTTACCTATCAATGAAGCCAGATGACACACATCAATTAATTAAACTGCAGGAATGTCTTAAAGACATTAAGGCCTGGATGACCTCTAATTTCCTGCTTCTAAATTCAGATCAAACTGAAATTCTTGTTCTCGGCACCACAAATCTTAGAAACATGGTTTCTAACCAGATACTTACTCTGGATGGCATACTTGGCCTCCAGTAACACTGTGAGAAATCTTGGAGTCATCTTTGACCAGGATATGTCCTTCAATGCACATATTAAACAAATATGTAGGACCGCTTTTTTGCATTTGCGCAATATTTCTAAAATTAGAAACATCCTTTCTCAGAGTGATGCTGAAAAGCTCATTCATGCATTTATTACTTCTAGGGTGGACTACTGTAATTCATTATTATCAGGCTGTCCTAAAAGCTCCCTGAAAAGCCTTCAGCTGATCCAAAATACTGCAGCTAGAATACTGACAGGGACTAGAAAGAGAGCATATTTCTCCCATACTGGTTTCTCTTCATTGGCTCCCTGTTAAATCTAGAATAGAATTTAAAATTCTTCTCCTCACATACAAGGTCCTGAATAATCAGGCCCCATCTTATCTCAAAGACCTCATAGTCCCATATCACCCCAACAGAGCACTTCGCTCTCAGACTGCTGGCTTACTTGTGGTTCCTCGGATACTTAAGAGTAGAATGGGAGGCAGAGCCTTCAGCTTTCAGGCGCCTCTTCTGTGGAACCAGCTTCCAGCTTGGATTCGGGAGAACAGACACCCTCTCTATTTTTAAGATTAGGCTTAAAACTTTCCTTTATGATCAAGCTTATAGTTAGGGCTGGATCAGGTGACCCTGAACCACCCCTTAGTTATGCTGCTATAGGCCTAGTCTGCTGGGGGGTTCACATAATGCACTGTTTCTTCTCATTCACCTTAGTTACTTTGTTTATACTCCACTCTGCATTTAATCGTTAATTGATATTAATCTCTGGCTCTCTTCCACAGCATGTCTTTTCTCTCTCCTCAGCCCAACCGGTCGCGGCAGATGACTGCCCCTCCCTGAGCCTGGTTCTGCTGGAGGTTTCTTCCTGTTAAAAGGGAGTTTTTCCTTCCCACTGTCGCCAAGTGCTTGCTCATAGGGGGTCGTTTTGACTGTTGGGTTTTCTCTGTATTATTGTCGGGTCTTTACCCACAATACAAAGCACCTTGAGGCGACAGTTTGTTGTGATTTGGCGCTATATAAATAAAATTGAATTGAATTGAATTGAATTAACTGTAATTTCCCCATTGTGGGACTAATAAAGGTATTCGTATTCGTATTCATTCTTTCTGACTGTTTCTTTGACTTGCCCTCCTTGGTGGGACAGGAGGAGGCCCTTCTGGAGGATTGCTCCGCAGGCCGGGTGTTACTGGCCTATTTCTTATTTCACTATTTGCTGATTCTGGATCTTGTTGACTTGTTCCTAAAGCAAAGTTAACCTGGGGGCCCTATAAGGGACTCCTTGGCCTGCATGTAAGCTCCTGAGCTCGTTTTGAGATTCATCACCTTCTGAATTTTCCTCCTCTGGGTTGTAATACTGACCAGGAGGATAAAAGTCTGGGTTATCTAGGTATTGGGGCTCTGGGCTTATGTTGATTTCCTCTAAGGCATTCACTATCTGTGCTACTCTTTCCCTTAGTGGTCCATAAGGGCTGGAGGAGGCACTTGCATTTCCCTCCTGGAAAGCATGAAGAGGTTCACAAGTTGAAGGGATCCTGTAAACCTGAGGAGCCCAAGACTCTTCTCCCCTCACGTGAAAGCATTGAATGGGGGGGTGACCTTGATTAAATTCAGCAACAACACGATCAGCTGTAGCATTATCAAGTACACACAACGAAATCCAAGCTTGGATCTTCTATTATAATCTTCCTGAGGGCTCTGATACTAGCTCGTTCAGCAAATCCAAATATTTCACATCCAAAGAGAGGGGTCACAATAGTGGGAGAGGTTGCAGCCACCACACCGTTGCGATGCAAATCTTTAAGATACATTTGTTGGGGATTATTCACCAAAGCTCTGTTTTCTGGGCGATTTAAGGGCCAGCCTGCTAAATGAACTATTTCTACAGTTGATTCTCCTATTTGGGAGATTTCTCCCAGGTTTAAGTCCCAAGCTAGATTTTGGAGTACCTCTCCTGGGTATCTCTCTACTAAGGCTCTGGACACTTCATCACCGGCAGTCAGCCTGGGATTGGCGGGGTCTAAGATGCAGCATGACTCTGGCAATTCTACAGTGCGTAAATCTCCCACTAAGATCTCAGCCCTGAACTCTCCATCATAGACTGAATGAGACTCCATCATTGCCTCACACATATTCACACCTAGTTTCCCTTTTCCCAACATTTTTCTTCTTATCTGGTGCTACGACTATCTCGTTGAGTCTGGCCGGTAACTTCGCTGCGAGCTTCAACCCCCAAAAGACAACACTCTTTCTGCGGTGAACACGTGATGAACACGGCAGCCTGACATTCTTTTGACATGTCAGGCTGCAGTGTTCATCACTCTCACGTGGAAGCTACCCTCTACCACTAGACTCTAGGAAAGGTTGGTAACGTCAAGTCAAGTCAAGTTTATTTATAAAGCACGTTTAAAAACAACAGCAGTTGACCAAAGTGCTGTACATTTAAGATAAATAAAATAACTTAAAACACAATGTAAAAGAGATAGTTAAAACAGGAAGCATAAAATTATAAAAACAAAAATAAAAATAAAGAAAACAACATCAGTAATGTATCCAGTACTCATTTTGATTTAAAGCCAAAGAATAAAAATGGGTTTTCAAACGAGATTTAAAGATGTCAACTGTAGGGGAGGTCCTGATGTGAAGGGGCAGCTTGTTCCATAATTTCGGAGGCAACGACTGCAAAAGCCCGATCACCTCTATGTTTTAATCTTGACCTCGGTACAGTTAAGAGCATTTGCTCAGCAGACCTCAGTGATCTGATGGGAGTGTGCAGGCTTATAAGATCAGAGAGGTAGGTAGGTGCTAACCCATGCAACGCCTTAAAAACAAATAATAAAACCTTAAAATCAATTCTAAAACTGACTGGTAACCAGTGTAAGGATGCAAGTATGGGGGATATATGGTCTCGTTTATGAGTGCCGGTTAGTAATCGTGCTGCTGCATTTTGAATCAGTTGCAGACGACGAAGTAGCGACAGACTGACACCTGAATAGAGACTGTTACAGTAATCGAGTCGAGATGAAATGAAAGCATGGATAGCTTTCTCAAAATCCGTGGAACAGAGAAATGGCTTCACGTGTATATGGTCGGTTCTTCTGAACTATCTAAGGCTACGTTCACACTGCAGCCTGGAGTGACCCAATTCAGATTTTTTCGCCCTCATGCGACCTGTATCCGATCGTTTCATGCCAGTCTGAACAACACAGATCGGATTTTTTCAAATGCGACCCAGGCCACTTGGATATGTTGTCCTAAATCCGATACGTATCCGATCTTTTCAAATGCAACCTGAGTGCGTACGGCCAGGTCGCATTTATCCGACCTGCACGTCATTGATACTCGACAAACATCACTATTCTGCGTCCCGTTACGCGGACGCGGGAAGGAAAACGTGTGACTTCGGCAAACATTGAGCGCGCTCGCTACATGTGATGTTATCGCGTCCTCTACTGCACATGCGGGACACTTTCAGGTTCGTCTGCTGTTCACACACAGATCACATCCAAGTCGCATACATTCGGAAATGTGAACGACCACGCAAAAAAAAATCGGATTTCACAAAAAATCGGAATTAGGTCACTTCGGGCTGCAGTGTGAACGTAGCCTTAGAGACTTTCCATAAATCTCAGTATTTTTATTTCTAAGTTGGGTTGTGGGATACCCGGGCCACTGAGTGGCCAAAGCAACGATTTATTCTTCTGAGCAAAAGCTTTAAGCTACAACCCTTCTAAGCATATGCTAGGGACTGTTGTTCTTTCTTTCTACAACTGCCTCACATTCTATGTAGGGCGCAGGGTAATTTTTATCTTAAATTGGAGCAGATTGAAACATGGAAGGGTACAGCAAAATGCTATCAGAGGGCGCCCCAACCTGCTCACTGATCAAGACCCTGCGCCCTATTGGGTTCTCAGGCGATTAAGCCCCCTGATGTCCCCCCCTGAGCCAGCAAAGTGTAGCGACCTGCTCACCAGAAACTGTGACTCTGCTCACTGAAATAGATTATTAAAGCTGTGGGCAGAGCCTCTATCCCCTTCATTCCTAAAGTGGAGCAGAGAGAGCAGCTCTTCTCCTTCCAGAGCTGGAACTGAAGTTACCCCTTTCAAGCTCTCAAGTATCACAGAACCACAAGAAACCAGCGGGAAAAACTCAACACACCAAAGGAGGCCTTTTAGAGAGCTAATTCCTCTCTTATTTATTAATAGAGAAAGATAAGCTTACAATGAAAATGCACTTACTATGAAGAAGACTTGACAATCACTAATATTCCAAAAAAGGAAAAGAAAAACTCCAAAGGAAATTCTGTTCTAACTAATACACTCCTCTCTGGCTGTCTCAACCAACACTCTCCAACTCACTCACACACCCACTTCTACCCCTTCTATAGGGAGGTGTCTTCCTCCTTTGCGTCAGCACATATGTAAAGGGATTACATTGGATATATGTATATAAAAATGTCATTAAAAGAAGTTCTTTTTTTCCCTTATTACATATAGATCAAAGAATGATTACAATGATAGCAAAAGAGAAAAATAAAAACAATAAATACCACCAATACCATCAGCACAGTATGAGTCTGCTCAGCAACTTTCTGCATTTTGTGGTTCAGACGCACACACCGAAGCTGCACACTTATGTCTCCCCCTCTTCTCTGTCCCTGTTCTGCTCCTGAACAGCTCTACATGGTTTAAAACAATGGGTTATGCACATATACTTCATAGAAAAAAAACACAGATACAGGTATATCAAAACCTCTTTTGTTCCTGAAATATAATGATTACTACTACTAATAAACTTATAATACTGCTGCAATCTCACCTGAACAAAACACACATTTCTGCAACTTTATAATTCAAATACTAAAACTAAATACAAATAACTGCATGCTACTAATTGCTAGAAAAAATGTAACTATGTTAACATTTTCTTTCACAGCTCCCTCATTAGATCTTTACAGGAGATTCCATCGGAATTCTGTGGAGCCGGATCTCAAGGTTTTGAAGTTTGACCAGAAGAGGATCTTTGTGTGTCTGCAGATTCATTGTGATCCAATGATGGGAATGATTTCAGGCCTGCATGATCACGCTGATGTTTGCACAGAGCAGATAATGAAGAGAATGTTTTTGCACATTGGTAACAGTGAAACAGTTTCTTTGCAGCGTGGGATCGTTTGTGTCGGGAGTATGAAGTGAGATTCCTGAAGCTCTTGTCACACTGGTCACAGCTGTAGTTCCCTTCAGTGTGTTCAGTGTGTGAACTTTCATGAAGGTTACGATTACCTGATTGTGAGAAGCTTTTGTCACAGTGTCTGCACTTGTATGGTTTCTCTCCTGTGTGGACTCGTTTATGCACTTTAAGCTCACCTACAGTGGTGAAGGATGACCCACACTGGTCACAGAGGTGCTTTTTAATCCCACTGTGGAAGAGTTCATGGAGTTTTAATTCACTTGTTGTGGGGAAGCTTCTCCCACATTCTTTGCAGTCCTTCAGTTTGTGTCCAGTGTGTCTACGCTGATGTGTTTTTAGGCTCTGTTGCTGACTGAAAGTTTTCCCACAAAGGTCACAGAGAAACGCTTTCCCACCACCACAGCGATGACAGGGCTGAGAACTGGATCCATCTGTGTGGCTCTGCTTCTACACAAAGACACAAAGACAGTGTAAGTCCAGGAATCCTTCAACATTTTTATCCTGGACGTCGCCTGGAATAAAGAGCATCTCTGCCAACGTCCAATTACATTTTACTGTTTACATTACAACACTCAGCTTACTGGATACAATAACTACAATACTACCACCAGAATACTACAATAATACTCATTTAATACTAGAATAACTTAAATGTCATACTAAAATACTACCACTGTAACACTGCAATAATACCACCATAATACTGCAATATCACTGTCCTACTAAACTGCTACCAACATACTGCTACAATAATAATGTCACACTATATTAATATAGAATATTACCTTATTGTCATTATAGAGGATGTACAATGAGATTGGAGGGCCACTCCTGTTCAGTGCCATGCAATAGAAAGCCAAACTCTCTAAAAAAAAAACATAATAATCTAATATAATCTAAAACATATACAGAAATAAAACAGTATGTATAAATATACAGTAAATAAAATGTATAAAAAATTTACAGAAAATAAAATGCATTAAAAATACAGAAAAATAAGAGAATGTATAAAAATATATACATTGTGAAAAATAAAATAAAATATATACAAATAATGAAGATGGTGAGTATCGCACTTGGTGAATGAATATTGGATATTACACAGCACTGATAGATATTGGTCAGTATGAATAATATAATATTGCACAGTTACAGTGGGTGAGTGTGAGAGTTCAGGTTGCTTATTTATGGAGTAAAATAACTGTCAAAAAGATGTGTGCACAATTCTAACATTCGTATTAGTAGTTTATCATTGTTATTGTAGCACTACGACACTAAGGTTATTATAGTATTAAATGAGTATTATTGTAGTATTATGGTGGTAGTATTGTAGTTATTGTATCCCAGTAAGCTGAGTGTTGTAATGTAGATGAGATTCTTTCTAAGGTAAAGACTGCTCAGCAAGTGTCCTTTGATAAACTACTAATTTAAAGCTTACAGGTAACATTATCATTCATTTTAGAGTTTTAGTCAGATATTGGATCTGTACATGATGTTTCATCTTCTAGAAAGTTTTCTGAAAGCAAATGAAATGATAATTCATGTTATTCAAAGTTTATAGTGGACAGTAAGTGCAGCTAAACTGGATAGTTTGCAGTGTTGTGGTTCAGTTTACAGTGATGAACTCTGTTGGACTGCTGCAGGGCAGACTGTGGGATCCTTGGTCACTGCTAGGTTAGGTCCTGGTAGCAGCAGAGACATTATGAGAGAGAGACATGGAGCTCAACTCTGAACTGAAATTTCTGACTAAATATTAGAGAGAAAGATGGAGGAAGTATAACTACCAGGAGAGAAGTTGTTAAAATCTGATTTGTGTACAAAGTCAGAAAACTTTTAGCTGATTTTATCAGATCTGACTGAATATTCTGTGCATGAAGTTTTTATGTCCCGATGATCTTTGAAATGAAAGTTAATTTAGATAATGCTTCAAAATAACTAAGTGCTCCAGTGTGTTTCAATATGGCTGCAAAGTAACAGGACAAACTTCTAGAAGGAGTCATCAGTTTGAATTTAAGCTTATTGTGTTCTTTAGGGACACTTGCAGCCAGAACTCCAGCAGCCATAATGGCAAATGTAACATGGACCTATATATGGTAGGAAGAGGTTACACCACCCAGGAAGCTCCGCCCACACACAGCAACAGGAAACCAGGTGAGTCAAAGACAAACAATGTAAATGGTTTTAAAGGCCCACTTCCAGCTCTGCTGTGGAAACATTAACGTAAACGAGCCAAATATACGACAAAAAGTGGCATCACAAGCAAACAGCAGAGCAGGCAGCCTGTTAAGGACCGACTCCCTGTGACAAATATTTAAACTGTTTGTAGTTTGGCTCTGTTTACTCTGTGCTAACAAAGCTTACAGGTGTTTGTACCTGCAGACAGAAGAATTTGGGCTTCAAAGCAAAGAATTAAACAGAAATGCTTTGATAATTTGTTCTATGGTTGGATTTTATAATTTATTTTTTATGATAATAAAATTATTTTTATTCTGTATACACCTGACTGAAGAAGGAGCCACTGTAAACCAACATAAAGACCCATATATGCAGAAATAATAATACCATGATATACCAGGAAACTGGTGTATCATAAATAATACAGTGATATAAATGTTTGTCACTACAAAAGTAATAATTTAGTTTCTTATGATCATAGAAGCAAAATCATAACTGAACAGTTGTTCCTAACAGTCAGGCTAAAGTTACAAGATCAAAATAAAAACACATACCTCACAGTAACTGCACTTGTAGAGTTTCTCTCTGCTGTGGATCTGTTGGTGTGCTCTCAGGTGATGTGGAGCTTTAAAAGTCTTATCACACAGGTCACATTTATGAGGTCTCTCCTCGGTGTGGGTAAACATGTGGGATTGTAACTCTTGATCTGTTCCAAACTTTTTGCCACACCGATCACAGCAGTACACATCATGTCCAGTGTGAATGCGTAGGTGTGTGTTTCTGCTCCCTAGATGACTGAAAGTTTTTCCACAATAGTCACAGCTGTATGCCTTAATTCAGAGTGGGTAACTTGATGCTTCTTTAAGTGGCTACTGTCAGTGAAAGCTCTGCCACACTGATCACAGCTGTACGGTTTCTCTCCACTGTGGATGAGTTGGTGTTTTTTTAAGTTTCCAGCCAGTCTAAAAGACTTTCCACACAAGTCACAGCTGAACGGCTTCTCTCCAGTGTGGATGAGTTGGTGTGTTTTTAAGTTTCCAGCCTGGCTAAAGACTTTCCACACTGATCACAGCTGTACGGTTTCTCTCCACTGTGGATGAGTTGGTGTGTTTTAAGTGTCCAGCCAGGCTAAAAGACTTTCCACACAAGTCACAGCTGAACGGCTTCTCTCCACTGTGGATCACTTGATGTCTTTTTAGGTGAGTCTTCTGGGTAAAATCCTTCCCACACTGATCACAGGTGTATTGTTTTCCTCCCTTCCTTCTGTGAGGTTTGTCAGCCTCCTGACTTCTCGCTCCATGTTGGTCCTGCAGTGACAGAGATACAAACAGAGGCAGTGAGTGAAATGCAGTCGTGGAACAAACTTCAAACTCCATTAATATTAGAGTTTTTTTGGAGCCTCCAAAGATCTACTAGGTCTATTACCTCCACCTACTGGTGAAAGTAGCACATTACATGCAGCCATGTACAAGGGAAAAGAAGAGGAAACATAAATTTATGTAAAATGATTTCAAAGCATTAATTGGACATCCTGGTTATAAAGAATCATAACATGTCAAAATGCCAAAGGATGGGACAACACTGCAAATGGATGAAAGCCATCCTGGAAACTTCTTTTATCTGTGAGCTAACAGACACATCCTGGTCAAAGATGAATCCAAGATTCCTCACAGGACTACTGCAGGCCACATGAAGGCCATAAAAGGACAGCAAACACACACTTTTTCAAGTACTGTATGCATATATTTTCTAACAAATAACAAAGCAAATATGAGCTCTCTCTCACTGAGTTTCTGATCACACTGACAGACAAACTCCACAGTGTTGAGCTGCAGTTTGTGATGTAGTTGTTGTTCTGCTCTGCAGCCTCTGTGAGTTTGGTGTAGCAGCACATGAAGCAGCTCTCCACCTTCTGCAGCTTCTGCTCAGAGTGACCCTAAAGCTTGAAGCAGATCTTCAGAGCAGAACAAGGACTACTGCCACCAGCTGCAGTCCAACCAGTGGAGTTGGAGTGGGTTGAACCACGGGATGAGAGACTCTGGGGATCACCACAACAGCAACATCAACAGCTACTGGGACAGCATTTCCAAACCAGTAAGACTGGAATCAAACTGGTTGGAAAACAATGAGATCTAATGAGGAGAGAGTGGAAAATATGAAATGTGTAATTATAACTGTAATGAAAATGACATTATAGATCAAATACTGCTCAATGAAAATGATGTATTGTGTGATAAACTGTGGGTTTGATCTGAATCTTGATTATTAATGTCTTTGTTTCAGTGTCCTGTTAAAATGTGACCTTTTTATTTGGTCTGGTTGTAACTTCAGTGCTAACTGGGACCATAATAAACCAAACCAACAGCAGCTGATGAAGTCACACAGTTTCAATAATAGTGTAACACTGAGATTTTTCTCACCTGTTGTGTTGAACTCATTGTTTCCTCTGTAGAGACTGAAAATGTTCCTCTGCTGCTCCGTCAGACTCTCCTCCTCCTGATGATCAGCTGCAGGAGAACAGATCTTTATTAGAAGCTACCACACTGCACTGTTTGGGGGGATGAGCCCTTTAAGGCTGATTTGGATTTAGACACTTCAACAGTGAGGCTGGAAAAGGAGGAAGTGTTTCAGAGTGGAGACAGAGGCAGTTTCAAAGTTCAGGTTTAGTAAAGCAGTGAGAGGCTAAACAGGTGAACTGAAAGAAACTCCAAAACCAGTTTTCAGTCAGCGACTCTGCTTCTGTCTGGAAAGTTCTCAGTGACCCAACCACAAGCCTAAAGCCCCCCACTGCACCAGCAGTTCACACCTCACCAACAGCCTGAACAGCTTCTCCTGTAGCTTCAACAATGGGACAGACCTGTTACTCCCCCACCCCAGTCCCACCACCTCCACCATTCATACTACAACAGGGACCTGCTCACCACCTCACAAGTCTCTCCACCCCCCATGACGCCTCTCTCCATAGTTGAGAGAGATGTAGATACTCTTTCAGAGACAGAACCCCCACAAAGCAGCTGGACCAGACTCAGTGTCTCCATCATCTACCACACAGTGGATCCCAGTAGAAAGCAAATATAGAAACAGGAGAACATCTGAATTCACTCTGTGCTAACATTCATTTGATAGAAGGAACAATTGTAATCATAGTCAGATCTACCTGAGCTTTAATGATGGGCCTTTGAACTCACACAGTCAACACTTTTTACCAGCTTTCCTTCCTGGCTTTGACTGCTGCAGCTGTGTTTGACACTGGAAGACATTTTTAAATTCTTCTTCACTCTTCATGATTATAGTTTATTCTTTTGGGGAAATGCAGCTTTAAACCTTCAAATGTTCAAGTGAACCCAACAATACACAAGAAAAATCAATCTGATTGATCACAAGTGGACAAACTTCTGGCTTCTGTAGACAAAATAAAATCCAACATTTAATCCACAACGTGATTAAAACATTCTTCTTGTCCCAAATCACCAAGAGCTGCACATGAAGCACCACAATATGTTTTTATCCTCAGTGATTTCAGATATGAACTCTGTTTACTTTCATCAGTGTTTGTTAACATCTTCCTCTGCGTTAGTTTATAGCAGCGACTCATTCAAAGGAGACTTTTTAGGAGTTCACTTCCTCTCATGTGTTCATCCTCAGCAGTTTTCTACTAAGCTACTAAAGTTAGCTCGATGCTTACCTTTAGCTGAGCCCACAGACAGAGATTAACGCTGTTCTCAGATCAGATCCAGGAGATCAGGGTGCGCGGATCGATCCAAGTATCAATAGTTGGTAGTGATGTTGGATCGATGCTTTAGTTTGTTTCTCCTCTAAGTTCACTTCTTTTCCTCCATGAAAAAGCAGCTCTCTCTGCTCTCCGACCACGCAACCGCAGTTTGCTCCGCCCCCTCCTTCCTGCTCTGCTGTGGTTTGTTGCTGCGCGGTCACGTGACTCCGCTGCGCTCAGAAACCACGTGGGCTGCAACAGCAGCAACTTAAGAAGACATGAAAAAGGGCAACAAAGAAACAAAGAGGAGGGAAATCAAAATCAGTTCATATTAATCATCAATAACCTAAATGAATGCAAACTGCAGTTTTTCAATGATTTCATGCATTAAGGGAACAAACCTGACTACCCAGGGTTGAGACCAGGAAGCAGAGTTGCAGTCTTACACGCCTCTCTGCAGCTTCTCTCCTCCTGCCATCCCCCCAAAACCCCATCCCCATAGAGTCGGTGCCTGCTCCCAGACCACCAAAAAACAAAGCTAAAATCAGCAAAAAGCTATTTAAGCATAAAAATTCAAAAACAATAAATAATACAGCTTCATCAACTACAACAAAAAATAAAACAATTAAATGTGGATTATTAAACATTAGGTCTCTCTCTTCCAAGTCCCTATTAGTAAATGATTTAATAATTGATCAACGTATTGATTTATTCTGCCTTACAGAAACCTGGTTACAGCAGGATGAATATGTTAGTTTAAATGAATCAACACCCCCGAGTCACAGTAACTGTCAGAATGCTCGAAGCACAGGTCGAGGAGGAGGATTAGCTGCAATCTTCAATTCCAGCTTATTAATTAATCAAAGACCCAGACAAAGTTTTCATTCTTTGAAAGCCTGACTCTTAGTCTTGTCCATCCTAATTGGGAAATCAAAAACCTGTTTTATTTGTTAATATCTATCGTCCACCTGGTCCTTACTCAGAGTTTCTGTCTGATTTCTCAGACTTTTTATCTGATTTAGTGCTCAGTTCAGATAAAATAATTATAGTGGGTGATTTTAACATCCATGTAGATGCTGAGAATGACAGCCTCAACACTGCATTTAATCTATTGTTAGATTCAATTGGCTTCTCTCAAAATGTAAAGGAGCCCACCCACCACTTTAATCATACTCTGGATCTTGTCCTAACATATGGCATAGAAACTGAAGACCTAACAGTATTCCCTGAAAGCCCCCTCCTGTCTGATCATTTCTTAGTAACATTTACATTTACTTTAATGGATTACACAGCAGTGGGGAATAAGTTTTATTACAGTAGAAGTCTTTCTGAAAGTGCTGTAACTAAGTTTAAGGATCTAATTCCTTCATTGTTTTTTTTTTTTTTTTTTTTTTGCCTGTCATGTCTGGCAGATCTTGCAAACAGAACTGTGATCTGAATGCATTGTTGTGCCAAACATATTTGCTATTTCAAGATGAGCTCTATAGGTTCTCTATAGGCTCCTCTTGTTACTGTGTAATCCTTTATTTTATTTGAATTATTTTTAACATGCTATTTATCAAATTGTGCCAGAAATGACAGGCTTAAGAAATAGAAAGGAAAAGAGGAAGAAGAAGAAAGGGAAAAAAAGGGAGAGAAAATAGAAAAAAGAAACAGGAAAGAGTGCAAGTAAGTAAACCAAATAGTTAGCCACTTGTTAAACTTAAGATATTGACAATATCTGCAAAATTAAAGATTGTGTGGGGAAAAAATAAATAAATAAATAAATAAATAAAAATAAAAGAAGAATAGTTATACAAACCAACCAATTTGTGTCATTATGTGGGTATATGTGTTTGTGTCATGAAATGTACTTACCAATGAAGGCAGAAAGCCGCAGCCCCACCCATCAGAACCCAGAGGCAGGCAAAGAGAATCCCAGGAAGCCCAGGCCACCAGCAGCCCATCAAGACCTACGAAGACCCGCGGCCACTCATTCCAAAGACAACCGTACACCCCTCCCAGCAGACGGAGGACGGAGGTCTCAGATGGAGTCCCAGCAGCCAAGGAGCAAGGGCACCAGAGCATTCGAGGCAATGAGAAGCCAGCCCCCCCCAGCGGCCAGCCCCCGCACGGCCGGCAGCAGGGCCCCAGGGCCCCCGGCACCCAAGGGCCGCCCGAGCCCCCACAGGGCCCCCCCCCACGCCGAAGAAGCCAACGCAGCCCCGCGCCGCCGCCCCCCGGGGAGCAGGGCACCACCCACATCAGAACATCCGGCCCCACCCAGGAACCAGGAGGTACCCACACCCCAGGGGGGCAGGGGGGGAGAGGCAACCAGCAAGGAGTGGTCAGGAGGCAAGCCACCGGCCCAGACCCAGGTCCAGCCAAACATACAACCACACGCACACCGGCAAGCACACCCATTTCTAATTAATTCCTTCATTGTTATGCTCTTCAGTGCCAACACAGTGCAGAGCAGCTACCTAAACTCTGCTCCCAGTGAGGTCGATTATCTCGTCAATAGTTTTACATCCTCACTGCGTATGACTTTGGATACTGTGGCTCCTCCGAAAAGGAAAGCTTCAAATCAGAAGTGTCTGACTCCGTGGTATAATTCACAAACGCACAGCTTAAAGCAAATAACCCGAAAGCTGGAGAGGGAATGGTGTCTCACTAAAATAGAAGATGCTCATTTAGCCTGGAAAAAGAGTTTGTTGCTCTATAAAAAAGCCCTCTGTAAAGCTAGGACATCTTACTATTCATCATTAATTGAAGAAAATAAGAACAACCCCAGGTTTCTTTTCAGCACTGTAGCCAGGCTGACAAAGAGTCAGAGCTCTGTAGAGCCGAGTATTCCTTTCACGTTAACTAGTAGTGACTTCATGGATTTCTTTACAAATAAAATTTTAGACATTAGAGAAAAAATTATTCATAACCATCTCAAAGATTATTCTTCATGTTCGGCTGCTTTCAGCACTGCTGGTATTTGTCTAGACTCTTTTGCTCCAGTTGATCTTTCAGAGTTAACTTCAATAGTTACTTCCTCCAACCAGCAACATGTTTATTAGATCCCATTCCTACTAGACTGTTCAAAGAAGTCTTTCCAATTATTGATGCTTCAATCTTAAAAATGATCAATCTGTCTTTATTAGTTGGCTATGTACCACAGACCTTCAAGGTGGCTGTAATGAAACCTCTACTTAAAAAGCCATCACTTGACCCAGCTGTCTTAGCTAATTATAGGCCAATCTCCAACCTTCCTTTTCTCTCAAAGGTTCTTGAAAGAGTAGTTGTAAAACAGCTAACTGATCATCTGCAGAGGAACGGTTTATTTGAAGAGTTTCAGTCAGGTTTCAGAATTCATCACAGTACAGAAACAGCATTAGTGAAGGTTACAAATGATCTTCTTAGAGCCTCTGACAGTGGACTCATCTCTGTACTTGTCCTGTTGGACCTCAGTGCAGCTTTTGATACTGTTGACCATAACATTTTATTACAGAGATTAGAGCTTGCTATAGGTATTAAAGGTACTGCACTGCAGTGGTTTGAATCATATCTATCTCATAGACTCCAATTTGTTCATGTAAATGGGGAGTCTTCTTCACACACTAAGGTTAATTATGGAGTTCCACAGGGTTCTGTGCTAGGACCAATTTTATTTACATTATACATGCTTCCCTTAGGCAGTATTATTAGAAAGCACTGCATCAATTTTCATTGTTATGCAGATGATACTCAGCTTTATCTATCAATGAAGCCAGATGACACACATCAATTAGTTAAACTGCAGGAATGTCTTAAAGATATTAAGGCCTGGATGACCTCTAATTTCCTGCTTCTAAATTCAGATCAAACTGAAGTTCTTGTTCTCGGCACCACAAATCTTAGAAACATGGTGTCTAACCAGATACTTACTCTGGATGGCATTACTTTGGCCTCCAGTAACACTGTGAGAAATCTTGGAGTCATTTTTGACCAGGATATGTCCTTCAATGCACATATTAAACAAATATGTAGGACCGCTTTTTTGCATTTGCGCAATATTTCTAAAATTAGAAACATCCTTTCTCAGAGTGATGCTGAAAAGCTAATTCATGCATTTATTACTTCTAGGCTGGATTATTGTAATTCATTATTATCAGGCTGTCCTAAAAGCTTTCTGAAAAGCCTTCAGCTGATCCAAATGCTGCAGCTAGAGTACTGACAGGGACTAGAAAGAGAGAGCAGATTTCTCCCATATTGGCTTCTCTTCATTGGCTCCCTGTTAAATCTAGAATAGAATTTAAAATTCTTCTCCTCACCTACAAGGTCTTGAATAATCAGGCACCATCTTATCTCAAAGACCTCATAGTACCATATCACCCCAATAGAGCACTTCGCTCTCAGACTGCTGGCTTACTTGTGGTTCCTAGGATACTTAAGAGTAGAATGGGAGGCAGAGCCTTCAGCTTTCAGGCGCCTCTTCTGTGGAACCAGCTTCCAGCTTGGATTCGGGAGACAGACACCCTCTCTATTTTTAAGATTAGGCTTAAAACTTTCCTTTATGATAAAGCTTATAGTTAGGGCTGGATCAGGTGACCCTGAACCATCCCTTAGTTATGCTGCTATAGGCCTAGGCTGCTGGGGGGTTCACATAATGCACTGTTTCTCATTCACCTTATTTACTTTGTTTATACTCCACTCTGCATTTAATCATTAATTGATATTAATCTCTGGCTCTCTTCCACAGCATGTCTTTTCTCTCCCCTCAGCCCAACCGGTCACGGCAGATGACTGCCCCTCCCTGAGCCTGGTTCTGCTGGAGGTTTCTTCCTGTTAAAAGGGAGTTTTTCCTTTCCACTGTCGCCAAGTGCTTGCTCATAGGGGGTCGTTTTGACTGTTGGGTTTTCTCTGTATTATTGTAGGGTCTTTACCCACAATACAAAGCGCCTTGAGGCAACAGTTTGTTGTGATTTGGCGCTATAGAAATAAAATTGAATTGAATTGAATTGAAAAGTGATCCAAACCTACCTGCCCTGTGGGAAAAACTCATTTGCCCTCGTGTTCAGTGATCAATGAACTGTGATGACGCAGATTGTTGGAGAGCTGAGTTCAGTCTCACTGCCACACTCAGACCTGATCACTGCAGAGCTGCTCAATCAGGAAGGCCCTTAAACACAAGCTGTGTGACAAAGTGAAGCAGCTCAAAGATGTCAGGAAGCAAAAAAGGAGCTTCCAAGACAAAGAAAGAAGCTGAAAGGAACCAATGCAGACAGAAATGAGCCTCTGACAGAGAAACATGCAGACCCAACACCACAAGCACCAATACTAAGGAGACAAAACCACATTCAATCAACATGGATCAAAGATCAAAGTTACAGGAGCAGCTGAAGGACAAAAAGCTGTGATCATTAAAGAACTTTGAGCTTTGGACAAATATCACACATGTTCACAATTATGAGAGCTTCATCCAAACCATCATTTCCCATCAGATAGCCACAACAGTTGACTATCCATATAACAATGTAACAAAAATCACTCCCAGGGTTAGGGTTAGGGTTCTTGTAACTTTTGCCTGTGTGAGACTCACAATCAGAGCTTTACAAAACTGTGCGTTGCTTAACCCCCCCACCCCCCCCCCACCCCCACCCCACCCCACCCCCCCATGTCCCTTGCAGGGTTCCGTAGTTTCCTGTTTAGCTGCTCATGTTGTTATTAAATATTGTGAATGTTTCCACACATGAAGCTCTGCAGGTAGAAATGCTCTGCTATGCATGTCAAAGGTCATATATGAAAATCCACACAGCCCTGAGTTCAAATCTCCAGTTTGATGTGTTTAAATACAGTGAGCATGTTTCCTGTTTGCTGTGGCTTTGTTTTAGATCAAAGTCAGAAGTTGTTTGGTGTCAGTAACCTAATACGCCTCAGGCAGGTAGAAAGTGGATGCAGGTGTTCAGAGGGACTGCTGTGTGGTTACTATGGTGAGGTCACTTTACTGATCAGTACTATACTTATTAAAGCAGAAGCACACAGAGCAGCAGGGATCAGATGCTGATTGGTGCAGGAACACGCTCACCTGTGGAGGGCGCTGCATGCTGCTGTGCTCTCCTGTGGCCTGTCTCAGCCTTTGCTTGAAGCTGCTGCCTGTTTGGACAGTCTGATGCTGAGATCCTGCCCATGTGAGGAAAAGCTCGCAAACACACAGCAGCGATTAGTTCCAGATGTTCTTGTGTTTCAAAGTGCTCTAACTTAAGGCTGAAACAGCTGCCACAGTCTCTCTGACAGGATCTCCTGTGAAAGCGCTGACAGGTGTATCCACTGATCCACCTCACCTGGATGTTAGCTTTAAGCTGGAGGAGGACTTAAAGACTCACACACTGATTAGACAACAGTGACAGGTGCTGCTTCTGGCTGCTGTCTTTCATCCTGTGTCTGCAGCTCCAGTCTCACACCTGTATGTTACACAAAGTCCTGCACAAATATTCAGATATTAGCAGCCTGCAAGTGCTGTGGGACACCTGAGCAAACAGTCTGAAAGCTATGAAATAGTTCAATGTTGAGCTCCATCTCTTCCATTTCTCCATTCTTACTCTGCAAACATCACACAAGCTAAATGTGTGCTTAGTTGTTGCAGCGGTTTTTGTTGTTATCAGTAAAGAGCGGCTCTGTGGTGCAGCGGGGGAACAAATGTATCCTACTGTATCCTACGCTTCCTTCATGCCTCTCAGTTTGACTTCCTGTTTTCCCAGAAGCATTGCACCACATAGTGATCGTTTCTGTTAACCAGGTAATTGCATTCGTACAGCTCACAAGTGCATATATGTAAACAATCTTAGAATATTAAAAAGTAGATGTAGGTGTATGTGTTATAACTAAGGGGTGCTGAGGTATCCCATTTGCCACTTCGGCACAAGTATAGAGTGAAATAAGTTCAGCGGAAAAAAACACTGAACTCTGAACAAAAGTCAGATGACCCAGCTTTCCACCAGCATTTAAACGCACCACGAGCGCACGAATCTGGGAGCTCTCCAGAAGCGTGAAATGTGTCTCAAAAAACTTTGTGCACTCGTAACCTGATTTGTGCATCGTTTTGTCCGTGTACATCAGCTGATTCATGTATTTAATGGTTTGTATGCGTAGGAACCTTTTTGAATTCCTAATTATCAGATTTGTGTGTACTTTTATTCTGTATTTGTAATTCCTTAATATTTGTATTTGGACACACATTTACAAGTACCTGAAGCTGGAAGTTGGAACAACTGCAGAGAGCTCAAACAGTCAGAGTGGCCTCATCTCTGTTCACTCCAATGGAGCTTTGTTTGTGAAATATCAGCTAAATCTAATCTAGAAATAATTGTGTGTGTGAGCTCAGGAGGATTGAGCCTGAAGACTCTGCAGTGAGACAGCACCCTGACCCTGAGACTCCCCCTGACAGCTTCAAGCTTCTGATTTGGAAGAAAGCCAACATGACGCTTCCCAGTGCTCTGACCTTTGGAAGGAAAAGAAAAGGTCAAAGGTGGAGCCTGAATAGGATTCATTTGCATATTTGCTGCTGTTTGAATCCATAGCTGAGATTGTTGTTTGTAAATGAAGCCAAACATTTGTCTCCTCCTGGTGTCGCTGGGATAACTGTACATGTACTCTGATCTGTGAGTGAGTGCACCACAGCACACAGCAGCAGAGACTGGATACAAGGAGAAGAGCACAAAGGACACACAAACACTGGGAGACATGCTGTTCATTTGATGAGTTTATTAGAGATTTCCATCATTGAGTCATTGTGGGAACGAACTGCAGGGAAAAGAGCAAAAGTGGAAAAAGACAGAACAACAACATGTGGATCCTGGAATAATCACAGCTTCCATCTTTAAAGGACTGAAGAGGAAGACTGTCATGATTCTGGGCCGTGTGCCCAGTATTTTGTGTTTAGTTATTTTGGCTTCTGTTTTCATTGAGTCCTTGTTATGTTTTCCAGTTTGTATTGGGCTTTGTTCATTCATGTAGTTCCTGTCTTATTTTGGTACTGTCCGAGTTCTAGTGTTGTGTGTTTAGCTTTCCTTCCTGTGTCTCTCTCCCAGGTGTTCCTTATCCTCTCGTTACCTAGTGTGTTTATATTGTCTGTGTTCCAGTCAGTCCCTGTCGCGTCATTGTCATCAGTGTTTGTCTTCTGTGCTTGTCCTGCAGTCAGTCAGTCAGTCAGTCAGTTAGTTTGCGTTTGCTCCCTTGTATGTCTGCTACCCTGTCTCCAGCATTAAAGCTGTTTTTGAGTTTATTCCCGTGTTTTGGTGTCTGCTTTGAGGTCCTCACTCCTGCCAGCCGCAGCAGATCATGACAAAGAAGTTTACAAGGAATCATTGAGAACAGTTTCAAACATCAACTGATTGAATCCATGAATGTGAAAACGTGTTTGTGAGTGAAAGAGACAGACATGTACAGACTGAACTATCTGTTCAACAGTCAGAGTGTTTCTCTAACAGGAGGACGCTCTTTACACTCAGCTCAGCACACACACACTGAGGAACCAGGATACTTGAACCCAAACCCAGGATAAAGAGGTTCAGTGAATGTGGTGTTGAAGGTGTGGAGGTGGATCAGAGTGTCAGAGGAGACTCTGTAGAAGGACAGAGTGCCAGCAGGACAGTCCACATACACTGCTACTCTGTTAGAGACAGAGGAGGAGGAGGAGGAGATGGATGTTAGTCTGCTATTGTGCCACACACAATAAGGTTCATCATCAGAGCAGTACAGTCTCCAGGACTGATCATTCCCTCCAAACAAACAGTCTTCACTGTCTCCTTTCCTTCTGATTCTTCTGTAACTCACTGATATATAAACGTTTCCTCTCCACTCGACCTCCCAGTAACAGCGACCAGTCAGACCATTTCTACACAGCAGCTGATAATAATCAAACCTGTCTGGATGATCAGGATATGACTGAACCTCCTCCACACGTGTCACCTTCCTGTTGTTGTCACACAGTGTTTGTGTTGATTGTGAGTTGACAGGAATCTGATGGAGAGAACAAACACAATCCAGCTGCAGTTATTGATCCATCATCTGTTCATTGATTGACACTTTGATGATGACTCCTGACATCAGAGATGTGAATGAGTGATGTGACAGTTTGAAGATGGTTGAATGTGTGCTGCTTTGTTTTCATCAGTTACATTAAAAACACACTTACGCTTTTTCAGACCTGGCTCAGCCATCGCACTCCAGCAGGCTCCGCCCTGAAAGGAGGAGGGGGGTCAGAGGTTATTTCCTGTCTTCCTCTGAGCGTCTGCATCTCTGTTTTCTACATGTTTTTGTTCTGGCTCGGCCGCACGGCTAATTTCCCTTTAGGGCCGATGAAAGTGAAGCTGCGAGCACCACGAGGGATGACCGCATCATTGAACTGTTCTCAGATCAGCATCAAAACCCTGCAGCTGCAGGTCTGACCCGGCTACAGGCAGAGGCAGTGATGGCCAGTGGGAGCCTGTTTGAACACTTTGGAGTTCATTCTTTGAAGCTTTCAGTCTGGATGTTGTGTGATGAGAAAGAAAGCATTCAAATGCAGCACTGGTCTCATCAAACTTCTTCTCCATCATTAAGTAGAGGAAAAGAAGTGACAGAGTCACAGCTGTGCTTCAGAGGCACACACACACTTGAAGATGTCTGACCTTTGAATATGACAAGTATAGGAAAATGATCCACGGATCAAGGAGATCAGATCCTGTGGATTAGTCTGCAGCACCATCAGATTGTTTTCCTGTTTTTGTCTCAAAGTGTCCTTTATACAGTCAGAAAGGCACAAAAGTCAAGAGGATTTAACCCAACAGCTGAAATGATGTTAGAACAGAGGATGTCCACGTGTTGGGCTCTTTGTCTTTCAGCAGTGCTTCACAGGATCTTCCAGTTACACATTGTTTTCACACTGGAACAACATTTGAATCTTCATTTGAACATCAATTCAAAATGTCTCATTGAAGGGAATTTGCAGCTTTTGTCTTCCAGCTGAGAACTTAGAAGATCTGCAAACTGCACAAGGTTGTTAAAAGACTTGAAGCTGGAAATGAGCTCAAAATGGAAAACTGGCTCTGAAATCTGAGACTACATCACGCAGAATAATCACACCAAGAAGAACAACTTCCTCTGTGGAGCTCAGGGGCGGGGCTCAGGGCTGGCTCCGCCTTCTTGTCTGCAGCAGATCTGTATCTCTATCACATCTGTATCAACCTGTGGCTCGTTTTCCTCTTCTTCACCAAATCCATGGACCTACTCTGAGGTCTTCCTCTTGTTTCTCCTGCCTAGCAGCTCCAATGGATCCCCTCTCCCTGCTCAGCTCCTTATGAAGGTAAACACAACAATGCTGAGAAGAAGAAGAGGCTCAGTTTTAGTGTGGAGCATAAAAACACTTTTAAAGCTGTGATGTTCCCAGTGGATCTTTCTGTTCTGACTTTAGAGGCTTTCTTTTGGCATCAGTAAAACGATCTAAGCTATGGTGATGAAAGCTGATATGGATCCTTTCAGGAGGAAAAATAAAGCATTTAGTCTTGTCATTTAGTACAAAGATGGTTGAAGTTTATTTGTCCAAAACCAAGTGAGGATGAACCATCAGGACCTGGGATTAAATCAAACCCAGGAGTGTTGGACGGAAGGTGGGACAATAGCTGCACACCTACATATCTGTAATGATTAAAGGCTTTCTAGCCATCCTTAGTGTTTAAGAAGATAGCAGTGATCATGTTGGTAGTTCCCTCTGCCCGTCTGTGGGGCTCTGCCATGCTTACAGTAAGGCATTAGAAACTACTGATCTGACCTTTGAACTTTGAGTTTATTTGATCGATACAAACAAAGATCAATGCTTTATTCGTCCTGCTGAAAAAGACCATCCTAATGACAAATATAGAATCTACCATTTGGAGAGCAGATTTGAAGACATGAAGCAAACTTTGTGTGAGTTTACAGCTGCCATGGCGATAGCAGCATACTATGTTTTTAGCTGATTATTAGGCCGGACATAAGACAGGGAACACTGTTCTTAACCTGTGAGGTTTCAGAGGCATTTGACTTTCTGTATTGATGATATCGGCACTCGGCCCACTGTAACCTCTGATTATAGCGCTATAATTGATATATAAATTATATGGTTTTGCCTCTTTAATCTCTTTGTATGTGATAAGCCTACAAATGATGGAGGATCCTCCAGTATGATTGTCGCCTATGTGTTGAAGCAGGGTTATAATAGTTTTGGGTTTTACATTATGGTTTAGTTTTAGTTAGTTTTTACTTTTTTTTCTTTAATTTAGTTAGTTTTAATTAGGTTTCAGAGCAGTTTTACTCGTTTTTATTAGTTTTTATTTTTGGTTTATTGCTTAGTTTTAGTTTAGTTTCATTAGTTTCAGTATTAGTTTTAGTTTTTCATACTTTGTCAGGTGCAAGATTCAAGATACAAGAGTAACTTTTGTGTAATAAAAACTCAAAAAGATCCTGTTTAAAGAAATATATTCAACAACCAGCTGTTCACAGACAGCAGCACTACGTGCTAAATGTGTGTAATATTAAGGACACACATGAACATCAACAGGGAGAAACACAGAAAAACATGAACTCCAAACTCAATAAACAATAAAGTTCAGCGTCAGTGCAGCAGATTAACAACAGCTTCTGTTTGGAGCTAGCTTGGTTAGATGCTCCATATGTGGCCGACCTCATGTCGCACTTCTGCTTGTGTAGCTGGATTGTGTGTTCGTTACCTTACGGTCGTGTGCTGGTGTTTTACATGCGGTGCTGGGACTTCTTTTGGTCCTCGCTCTTTGTGCTCAGTTTTTTGGCTGCAAACTCAGCGAGGAGTCACATTTCTTCGGAGGTGAACGAAGGAATAGACAAACAGAACGATCAAGGGAACATCCAAGGTCCCTAAAACCAGCAGCTAATGGGAACCAGCCTGAACCAGCCTGAACCAGCCTTGCATATTTCAGATATTTCTAATGATGTAATAGAATGAGATTACAAAAAATTATATGTCTGGGTTTAGCCAGAGAGGGGTTCAGACTTCATGCCCTGAACCAGCTGATTTGTATTAGCTCAAATAGGTTGCAAGTCTCACCCAGACCGGTCTGTGACTTGTGTGATTCTTGGCTGATTAAATTCAAGTTATTGATTTTTATTCCGTTGTCGTCTGAATCCTTTTAAAAGAACACGCACATGTATCAGGGATTAATTAAACTCCAACAAATCTGATGGAGAGCAGAAATATTGAAATGGAAGAAGTCAATAAAAAAAGGCTGTATTTACAGGAACCCTGCAGCATGGATACAAATGTTTCCAGAGGAAATGCTCAACATGGACAATTTTGTTCAGAAGAAGAAAATGAATTTGATTTGTGCTGATCTGAAGACAAATTTATGAAATAACTGATTTCATCCACACAGTGTGCAGCATCAGAAGCTGCTGCTGGAAATATACCTGGAAGACAGACGTGCTTCTAGAAGAATGGTCAGAAATTCCCATCAACGCTCCTAAAACTGTGGAAAGCCTTCCCAGAAGAGCTGAAGCTGTTACAGCAGCAAAGCGTGGGCCCACATCATGTTAAAGCCTCTGGATTAAGAACGGATGTTACTCAGGTTCATGTGAGCGTGAAGGCAGACGAGTGAATACTTCAGACAGTACAGTGTAGTACTGACAGTAAATGTTACTGTTGATTTAAAGTTATTTATTTGACACATTTACATAATGATCTATAATCAAAGTAATGTAGCTATTCAACCCTGTAACTATATTATTTTTATCAGAGTAATCATAAATCACTTTTCATGTTTTTGTTTTAAATACTTTAAATAATCATATGAACAATGTTTCAGAACAAATATTTCAAAAAATAATAATAATTTGAAACATGATAAATTTCAAAAGTTACTTAATTTAATTTAAATGAAGTCATAACTTAAAGTAAATGGTTATTCAGTTAGAATGTTTCTCTCTAATGGCAGAGAAATTATAAATAAAAATAGATTAATGTCATTTTTTCAGCTGCATGAATGTTGGAAACAGGTTTTCACCTAATTTAGCAGCTGACAAATAAAACCTATAATATAAATGATTCCTTTGATGCCTGAGCTGAGCCAATCAAGCTCTCATAGTTCATTACATATTACTGATAAATATGTAACAGAAACTTTAGAAAGAGAAGGTTTATTTTTCTAAAGGTTTGAAGCCAAAATCCTGGACTGACCCTGATCAGCAGGCAGTGACTCTCCATGTCACTCAGCGTGCTCCAGAGCAGGTTAGATCTGCAGCTCTGAGCTCCAATCTTAAACTAAGTCCATCACAATTTGGGATCCTGAGAGTTTTGCTCTGCAGCATCTGGGCTAAAGCCTTCCACTTGCTGCTCCAGAACCAAACTGAGCTCCAACTAAAATGTACATAATCAAATCACTCAAATATGAACCAAGGTTTCAGTGCAGTGAACTCGCTGTAATGTTGAGGAGAGCAGCATCAGAAGATGGAGCACTGAGCTCCTAAAGGGATGGACGTGCTCAGCAACAACACTCAAGTAGACTGTGGTGTTTCAGTGATGCTCAGCTGGTACTGAGGGGCCCACAGTGTGCCAAGAAAACCTCCCCACACCATCACAGCACCATCAGCCTGAACTCTTGGTCCAAAGATGGAGCCGTGCTGTCATGTTGTTGATGCCAGATTCTGACCATCTGACTGTTACAGCACAAACTGAGACTCATCAGACCAGGTGACGTGTTTCCAGGTGTTCTTTATCTTCTGTTGTCCACGTCTGCTGAGCCTGTGTGAACTGTAGCCTCAGTTTCCTGTTCTTAGCTGACAGCAGGGGCACCCGCTGTGGTCTTCTGCTGCTCTAACCCACTTCAAAGCAGCCTGACCTTCACCTCTGACCTCTGTGTTAGAATGCAGCTGGACAGTAACAGCCAGAGCAACAGGGATGAATGAATGAATGAATGAATGAATGAATGAATGAATGAATGAATGAAGTTTTATTGCCATGTGGGTGAACAAGTTCACACATTGGAAATTGCAGTTACAGAACACCATCCAAATACACAAACACAACACACATAGGGGGATATGTGTCCTTGGGTCATGCAGCCGTTTCTTACGGCGCTACCTTTGGCAGGAGGAGAAAACAACACATCATGGGGAAGTTAGGTTAAAAAAAAGTCATCTGGTACAGAGCTCAAAAAGAGCACTATACCAGGGTCCAAAAAAACACCTTAGCAAAGCATTTGCACATGTAAAGCAAGGACAGCAGCGGTAGGTGAGGTCAGGGCGGGAGGGGATGCAGAAGGAGACGAGAGGTCGGGGCATTGTGGAGCCAGATGCCAGGTTCCAGCCAAAACAGTTTGCTGATAGTGGTGGAATTTCATCAGCGGCCGTGATACACCAGACCCAGCTTCACAAATCACAACGCGGAGTGGGGGGGAGAGCAGCCTCACACAGTGCCCTGGAGAGAGATATGGTTGCCAACCCAAGGCCGGCAGGGGAGCCGAATTCCTGATAACAGAAGTTGTTTTGGAACAGGCTGCTTGTTTTTCCAACAGCCTTCAGTCTTACTGGGAAACCATTCAAAAATCCAATATTCCAAATTAGTTGATTGCCGTCCTCACTGTGCAGAACCGAACCACATCTCCCGATCTAACCCCTCTCGCCTGCGAGCTCGCTAATCTTGCGGCTCAGGTCCACCAGGCTTTGAGTCTCAGTTTGTACGGCTCTGCTCAGCCCCTCCACCTGGATCGGCAGCCTCTGCAGATGTCGAACCGCCGTCCAGATTTTCTTAATTTGCCAGTAAAGCAGGTATCCACCGAGCCCAAACAGAGAAGATACTGCTACCAAAAAGCCGAATATGTAGGCGTCTTCCACGTCTTCCACTCCAAGGGCCGAGAAGCACACAGGTCTCCACGAGCTCCAAGAGTCGATGACGTATCCAACCGGGTCTGTTCCACTGGGACACCCAGGCTCCCCTGTCCCGGATCTCATAGTGGAAAAAATTCGATCAATGATGGAGAATGCCCAGTTTGCCAGATCCATGTTTCAATCTTGTTCTTATTCGGACAGTGTGTAAAAGACGCTCTCACAGCAAGCAGCAAGCGGAGAGATGGGGAGGGCAGGGAGAGAGAGATAGTGCGACCGTCTCCGACAAGAGCAGGAAGAGAGAGGGATGGGATATGTTGCAAGGCTGAATGGTGCCACAAGGTGGTGCTTCTTCCTTGTTGTGTGTGTTGGACTGAGAACCACTGCAGAACGCCGCTGATGCCCACCCAGTCGACATCTTGGAGCACGAGCTCTACGTAGTGACCAGCTGATCGCGGGACGCTCTCTGTGCCTATTGTCATGTATGACCTGGCTATGCCGAGCCGTGGAGACCTGGCATTTGATGGTCCTAAGTTCTGCCAAATAAAGGAACTGTATTCGGAATCTTGTCGGCTATGTTTATGAGTTACCCGGGCATGGCTAGTGCTAGCCCTAGCTAACTTCGCTAGTCTCTCCACCCGCACCAGCCTCCTGTTACAACAGGTGTACCTAATAAAGTGGCTAGTGAGTCTTCATAAAGGAGGAGTTACATGGATCATCTCTGCAACGGGAAGAGGAAATATGAGCGCACAGAATGAGCAGCGACTCCCAATGTGACCAACACTGAATGTGACTTTCTGGGCTTCCTGCTCCTTCTTCTCTCCAATGACGGCCTCAGTGATGAAGGCAGATGTTCCTGCTGCTGCTCTGCTTTGATATGAGCTGCATGAAACAACACTGCAACAACACGCTGGACAAACATCTAAGAGTCCATCTTCAGGACTCTGGAGTTTCCTTCACTCTCCTTCACTCCTTTCCTTCACCTCATGACGTTTTCCATCCACATGAAGGTAAAGTGATGAGGAAAAGGAGGAAGGACGGATTTGGACTCATTTCTTTGGGAGCTCAGACTCGACTCTGGAGCGCCCCCTGCTGCGCTCCCGGCTCAATCGCAGCCACTTCCTGTTCAGTGGGATTGACCGGAAGTGGGATGTGTCTGCCGTGAAGCGCGCGGATCTGTGCTCGCTGACCTCTTTGTGTGTTTGGAAAGAGTTGCAGCTTCGTCCCGCAGCTTGTCCTCTAAAGGTAAGCAGGAGCTAACTTTAATGTGAGCTCAGTTCATCTGGAGCTGAGCTCCTGAATGAGCTCTTCTGCTGCTCTCCTCGGTGTCTGTTCACTTTATTGTGAACACGCTGAGAGGAGAGTGAGAGAGTGTTTGGAGACCAACAGCAGCTAATCATTAGCTCAGCATGCTGGCAGAAGGTGGAGCACAAACTCTGTTTTTCTGCCTGCTCCAAACCTCTGCAGCCTCATTTCTATTGAAATAAATAAGAGCGATCTGCTGCAGGATCAGGGTCACAATAAACTATATTGTTCAGCTGCTGTGGATGAACACGTGAGAGGAAGTGAGCTCCTAAAATGATGTTCAGAGAGCAGCTGGGCGGTGAGGGGAGAGGAAAGAGGAGCATAGAGATCCCAGCAGCAACACACAGGACAAAACACAAAGAGCAGGAGACAAAAAGCTAAAGACACGCAGCAGCGGCCGCGCTCACTGCAGCTACACCTGGCTCCAAAATACTGTGCGCAGCTACATCGTTATGTACGGTTCAGTGTGTGCAGGAAAGTGGGGATTTCATGGTGCCTTTAGGTGCACCTCGGAAACTGAACAATCTCTGCAATAAAAGTCATGAAGTTTGTTTAAAATTCTTTTTAAGTTTACCTTTGTTCACAGAAACACACCTGCAGTCACTTTATCGTTCCTTTTGATGCATCATTTTAAATGTTTCAGTGCAAACATTGTAACAGTAAAATAGGTTGTAGAAGTATATGTTTTATATTCTAATTATAGTTATATTTCTAGAAAGGCACAAGTCAGGTTATGGTGTAGAGTTTCAGTACGGTTTGTAGTTACCATATACCTACAGTACAAATTTAACACAGCAGTGTGTATCCATTGTTCAGCATGTCTATAGTTTGTGTACCTGTTGGCCCTTTTCCATTAGTGCCTACTCTGCTCAGTTTTTAGGGTTTTCCATCAGATGGTAGTACCTGGTATCAGGTAGTTTTTCAGCACCTACTCAGCCAGGGTTCCACTTGGTTTACTTCATCTAAAGATGTGATGTCAGTTGACTGCATGCCAGGCAGTGATGTCACTAGATGAGTCACGAGAGCGACTCTTTCACAAGAATCAAAACCAAGGGAGCAACGAGGGAATTGGCTCCACACTAACCAACACAGACTTTTTTGTGCTCGGTGGCTGACAGCAGAATCTAGAGCTAGCTCAATGAAGTCACCTTTGTGTTGGTGTCACACACAAATGAATCACAGGACTTTCAGGCTGCTTTGCTGAGGTGGTACTCAAATGTAATGGACAGTGAACAATACCAAGTCAAACTGAATTGTGCGGTGTAGATTGTTGTGGCAAAGAATGAAGCAGAACAGGAGGAGCTACTCGGCTGTGGTGTCTCCAGTTGTCTTTGTTCCCAGCAGAGTAGAATCCAAAGCTCACTCTCAGCTCTCCTTCCAGGAACGATGATGCTGATTTTCTGTTGTTTTTCACTTTGTGCATAAAGTTTCATGAGGTTCAAATGGAGCAGCAAACTGCAGTTTCTCAGCAGTGGAGGTGCAGCAGTGCAGTTTCTCAGCAACTGGAGACTGACAGACTGACTGAAGACATTTAGTCTGAGTGGATCTGAACTTTCCTTCTTGATGGTTTCCATCTTGCTTTGACTGCAGCTGTAGCAACACTGATTCCAGGAGGATGTGTACAAAACATTTTGACAGACACACAAAGCTGGACAGCTTTTGTTCTGAGTGTTTGGAGAGAGTCTGTCTCTGTGTGTGTGTCTGCATTCACTTTGTTCCTCTAAGGCCTCTTTCCCAACAGGGTTCCGGTGCCGGTGCCTTTATTTGAACCGTTAGGCGGGTTTTCCACCGTGGAAGCACTCGGTGCTCGGCCAAAACACGGGTTCAACTCCGGCCCCGCAAACTAGCTGGTCTCGAACCAGGAATGTGTGACGAAAGCAGCAGAAGGGCGTGACTCTGCCGTCTCAACATCCAGTTTTCTACCATATTACACGTGTATTACATGAGAAAAGGGAAGCAATTTTCACGGCTGTGAATTAGGTTGGGCTCTAAGGCTGAACTTGCTGCTTTGTATCAGTTCATATCACAGATAAAAGGACACAAAGTGCGTACTTGTCGTCTTGCTCTAATCTCTGTCTGTGTTTCCCTCTGTGCTGCACACAGATGCTGCAGTAGTTTGGTTTGGACCCTAAAAGGTGTTTGCAGCACAGAAAGGGGAGCGTGTTCTCCCACGTTTGTGCGCTTCGGCTTCGTGTCCAGATGAGGACCCGCCCACACTCATACGTAAAGGAGCAGTTCACAGAAACGCGGTGGGAACGCGGGCCCGTTCTTAAGCGTTTCGCCTGTTCACTGGGAACAGAACCAGCACTGGCACGTGAACCGGTTCCTCGGTGGTGGGAAAGTTGCATCAGAGATGTCAGCACATGAACAGGGACTCCAACCACGAACCTGTGGGTTACTAGTCGGCTCTTCAGACCTTCTGTCTTTGTTTCAAACAGGTTTCCCACCTACTGTTTCTAGATGCCCACCCTAACATAGCCGGCTAGAACCGGCCGTATCCCACAACAGTGTGTAAATCCAAATCAGCCTTAAAGGGCTCATCCCCCCAAACAGTGCAGGGTGGTAGCTTCTAATACAGATCTGTTCTCCTGCAGCTGATCATCAGGAGGAGGAGAGTCTGACGGAGCAGCAGAGGAACATTTTCAGCCTCTACAGAGGAAACAATGAGTTCAACACAACAGGTGAGAAAAATCTCAGTGTTACACTATTATTGAAACTGTGTGACTTCATCAGCTGCTGTTGGTTTGGTTTATTAATTTATTATGGTCCCAATTAGCATCCACTGTTCCGTACTCTTCTGCTTGGGGGGGTTGGGGCCTGTCACAGCTGTCAGACAAGTATTCACACCTATGGATAATCACCATTTAACCTAACTGGTGGAAATGGCAGTAAATGCATATCTTTGGACTGTGGGAGGAAACCAGAGTATGCGAAGAAAACCCACATAAACATAAAAAGGAGAACACAAACTCCACACAGAAAATCCTTGGCCAAGGTAGAATTGAATCTAGGATCTTGTTGCTGTGAGGCAGCTGTGCTAACCACTACGTCACTGTGCTCACATTTTAACAGGACACTGAAACACAGACATTAATAATCAAGATTCAGATCAAACCCACAGTTTATCACACAATACATCATTTTCATTGAGCAGTATTTGATCTATAATGTCATTTTCATCACTGTTATAATTACACATTTCATATTTTCATAGCACTTTTCCACTCTCTCCTCATTAGATCTCATTGTTTTCCAACCAGTTTGATTCCAGTGCTTACTGGTTTGGAAATGCTGTCCCAGTAGCTGTTGATGTTGCTGTTGTGGTGATCCCCAGAGTCTCTCATCCCGTGGTTCAACCCACTCCAACTCCACTGTGTTGGACTGCAGCTGGTGGCAGTAGTCCTTGTTCTGCTCTGAAGATCTGCTTCAAGCTTTAGGGTCACTCTGAGCAGAAGCTGCAGAAGGTGGAGAGCTGCTTCATGTGCTGCTACACCAAACTCACAGAGGCTGCAGAGCAGAACAACAACTACATCACAAACTGCAGCTTAACACTGTGGAGTTTGTCTGTCAGTGTGATCAGAAACTCAGTGAGAGAGAGCTCATATTTGCTTTGTTATTTGTTAGAAAATATATGCATACAGTACTTGAAAAAGTGTGTGTTTGCTGTCCTTTTATGGCCTTCATGTGGCCTGCAGTAGTCCTGTGAGGAATCTTGGATTCATCTTTGACCAGGATGTGTCTGTTAGGTCACAGATAAAACAAGTTTCCAGGATGGCTTTCATCCATTTGCAGTGTTGTCCCATCCTTTGGCATTTTGACATGTTATGATTCTTTATAACCAGGATGTCCAATTAATGCTTTGAAATCATTTTACATAAATTTATGTTTCCTCTTCTTTTCCCTTGTACATGGCTGCATGTAATGTGCTACTGTCACCAGTAGGTGGAGGTAATAGACCTAGTAGATCTTTGGAGGTGACAAAAAAAAACTCTAATATTAATGGAGTTTGAAGTTTGTTCCACGACTGCATTTCACTCACTGCCTCTGTTTGTATCTCTGTCACTGCAGGACCAACATGGAGCGAGAAGTCAGGAGGCTGACAAACCTCACAGAAGGAAGGGAGGAAAACAATACACCTGTGATCAGTGTGGGAAGGATTTTACCCAGAAGGGTGATCTAAAAAATCATCAACTCATCCACACTGGAGAGAGACCGTTCAGCTGTGACTTGTGTGGAAAGTCTTTTACCCAGGCTGGACACTTAAAAAGACACCAACTCATCCACAGTGGAGAGAAGCCGTTCAGCTGTGACTTGTGTGGAAAGTCTTTTAGCCTGGCTGGAAGCTTAAAAAGACACCAACTCATCCACAGTGGAGAGAAGCCGTACAGCTGTGATCAGTGTGGCAGAGCTTTCACTCACCATAGCCACTTAAAGAGTCATCAAGTCACCCACTCTGGAATTAAGGCATACAGCTGTGACTATTGTGGAAAAACTTTCATCCGCATACAGAGCAGAAATACACACCTACGCATTCACACTGGACATGATGTGTACTGCTGTGATCAGTGTGGCAAAAAGTTTGGAACAGACCAAGAGTTACAATCCCACGTTTACCCACACTGAGGAGAGACCTCATAAATGTGACCTGTGTGATAAGACTTTTAAACTTCCACGTTACCTGAGAGCACACCAACAGATCCACAGCAGAGAGAGACTCTACAAGTGCAGTTACTGTGAGGTATGTGTTTTTATTTTGATCTTGTAACTTTAGCCTGACTGTTGGGGAACAACTGTTGAGTTATGATTTTTGCTTCTATGATCATAAGAAACTAAATTATTACTTTTTGTAGTGACAAACATTTATATCACTGTATTATTTATGATACACCAGTTTCCTGGTATATCATGGTATTATTAATTCTGCATATATGGGTCTTTATGTTGGTTTACAGTGGCTCCTTCTTCAGTCAGAAGTATATAAAATAGGGCTGCAACAAAAATAGTTAATGACGAATTTAATTGTAGTCATTTTTTATTACTGGTTTCATTTTTCTTTTGAGATGTCTTCCTGACCGTCTATCTCTGGCGAGCTTCACATGTGCAATAGCATTCAGCGACATGTTTATTCATGGCAGCCAATGGTGAAAGAACACGGCGTGCTAGACAATCCAAGGTTTCACAGCCACTCACTTTTTTTTTTTTTTTTTTTTTTTTTAAACAGAGTGAGACGTCTTCTTGTCCGTTTATCACTGGTGGGCATGTTCAGTCATGTTGGCTACTGGTGCTAATGTGCCAACTTTGTTTTACAGGGAAGAAAAAGTACTCTATATTTTTGATGGTTGACTTTGTACACAAATCAGATTTTAACAGCTTCTCTCCTGGTAGTTATACTTCCTCCATCTTTCTCTCTAATATTTAGTCAGAGGTTTCAGCTCAGAGTTGAGCTCCATGTCTCTCTCTCATAATGTCTCTGCTGCTACCAGGACCTAACCTAGCAGTGACCGAGGATCCCACAGTCTGCCCTGCAGCAGTCCAACAGAGTTCATCACTGTAAACTGAACCACAACACTGCAAACTACCCAGTTTAGCTGCACTTACTGTCCACTATAAACTTTGAATAACATGAATTATCATTTCATTTGCTTTCAGAAAACCAAAATCACTCACTGCTCACTTATAGTGAGTCCCACAGTTTGTTGTGCTCTATGAATGTACTCTGTATAGTATGATGGTTCTATATAGTATTTCATTAGCAGTATTGTAGTATTACTGTGGTAGTCTGGTCCTATATAAGCATTATAGTGTTACACTGATGTTATTGCACCTTTACAATTGTGGTAATACAGTACTATAATTGTTGTATTTCACTAGTATTTTTATAGTAAGACATTATTATTGTAGCAGTATGTTGGTAGCAGTTTAGTAGGACAGTGATATTGTAGTATTACGGTGGTATTATTGCAGTGTCACAGTGGTAGTGCTTCAGTATGACATTAAAGTTATCATAGTATTAAATGAGTATTATTGTAGTATTATGGTGGTATTATTGTAGTGTCACAGTGGTAGTGCTTCAGTATGACATTAAAGTTATCATAGTATTAAATGAGTATTATTACAGTATTATGGTGGTAGTATTGTAGTGTTACAGTTGTAGTGGTAGTGCTTCATTAAGGTTATTCTAGTATTAAATGAGTATTATTGCAGTGTTACAGTGGTAGTATTTTAGTATGACATTAAAGTTATTACAGTATTAAATGAGTATTATTACAGTATTATGGTGGTATTATTGTAGTGTTACAGTTGTAGTGGAAGTGCTTCATTAAGGTTATTCTAGTATTAAATGAGTATTATTGTAGTATTATGGTGGTAGTATTGCAGTGTTACAGTGGTAGTATTTTAGTATGACAATAAAGTTATTACAGTATTAAATGAGTAATATTGTAGTATTATGGTGGTAGTATTGCAGTGTTACAGTGGTGGTATTTTAGTATGACAATAAAGTTATTACAGTATTAAATGAGTATTATTGTAGTATTATGGTGGTAGTATTGCAGTGTTACAGTGGTAGTATTTTAGTATGACAATAAAGTTATTACAGTATTAAATGAGTATTATTGTAGTATTATGGTGGTAGTATTGCAGTGTTACAGTGGTAGTATTTTAGTATGACAATAAAGTTATTACAGTATTAAATGAGTATTATTGCAGTATTACGGTGGTATTATTGCAGTGTCACAGTGGTAGTGCTTCAGTATGACAAAGTTATCATAGTATTAAATGAGTATTATTGTAGCATTGTGGTGGTAGTATTGTAGTTCTTGTATCCAGTAAGCTGAGTGTTGTAATGTAAACAGTAAAATGTAATTGGACGTTGGCAGAGATGCTCTTTATTCCAGGCGACGTCCAGGATAAAGATGTTGAAGGATTCCTGGACTTACACTGTCTTTGTGTCTTTGTGTAGAAGCAGAGCCACACAGATGGATCCAGTTCTCAGCCCTGTCATCGCTGTGGTGGTGGGAAAGCGTTTCGCTGTGACCTTTGTGGGAAAACTTTCAGTCATAAAGTCACCCTAAAAATACATCAGCGTAGACACACTGGACACAAACTGAAGTACTGCAAAGAATGTGGGAGAAGCTTCATCACAACAGGTGGATTAAAAAAACATGAACTCATCCACAGTGGGGTTAAAAAGCACCTCTGTGACCAGTGTGGGTCATCCTTCATCACTGCAAGTCACCTTAAAGTGCATAAACGAGTCCACACAGGAGAGAAACCATACAAGTGCAGACACTGTGACAAAAGCTTCTCACATTCAGGTACTCGTAACCTTCATGAAAGTACACACACTGAACACACTGAAGGGAACTACAGCTGTGACCAGTGTGACAAGAGCTTCAGGAATCTCACTTCGTACTCCCGACACAAACGATCCCACGCTGCAAAGAAACTGTTTCACTGTTACCAATGTGCAAAAACATTCTCTTCATTATCTGCTCTGTGCAAACATCAGCATGATCATGCAGGCCTGAAATCATTCCCATCATTGGATCACAATGAATCTGCAGACACACAAAGATCCTCTTCTGGTCAAACTTACAAACCTTGAGATCCGGCTCCACAGAATTCCGATGGAATCTCCTGTAAAGATCTGATGAGGGAGCTGTGAAAGAAAATGTTACCATAGTTACATTTTTTCTAGAAATTAGTAGCATGCAGTTATTTGTATTTAGTTTTAGTATTTGTATTATAAAGTTGTGTTCAGGTGAGATTGCAGCAGTATTATAAGTTTGCCATCCAGTGGACTGGATTGGACTAAGTGAATATTTTGTTGGGCCTCAGGCCTTATGTTTGACAACCCTGAATTTAACACATCTAAGACAAAAGATCCATAAGATTGAAATGTTTGAGGAAACCTTCTTCCTGGATTTAAAGTGTTTTAGCTGTTAGAGTTCATGTTAGTGATGAGCTTTTCTCCAGCAGTCAGATTAAAAATCAGTTCTTATCTTACATGTTAGTTTGTACTGAATCTGTTTTATCTTCATGTTGTTGCTGTTTTATTGTTTGTGTTGTAAATCTTACAAATATTAAATATTAAAAATGTTAAAGAAACAGTTTAATAGTTAATAACTTTATTATAATTATTATTTAATAATTATTATAATATTTATAATTATTTATAAAGCACATTTAAAGCAAGAAGGTCGACCAAAGGGATGGACATGAAAACAGGATAACACAATAAAATAAATATAACACACACACAGCAATAAATAAATCACAGAAATGTTCAAAGAAAGCTCGAACCCCCCGTTCTTAAACCTAGTTTTAGGAACACTGAGGAGGAGCAGGTCAGCAGATCTCAGTGACCCTGAGGGGTCATAAGGTGTTAGTTCAGCCAGATATGATGGAGCCAACCCATTCAGAGATTTAAAAACATAGAATTAAATCTTTGATAGGTTCAGATCATTTTAATAACTCAGAGAACAAACACACAACTCTTTTTCAACTTGCGCAAGGAGGAGAGACCCGTTCCTCAAGCTCAGCTCTCGGTTAAGTGGAAGTTATCTGTCCCGCAGGACGACTTCCTGCGCAGCGTTTTATTCAGACCTTCACAATAAAATCACGCGGGTTACACCAAACGCAGTTTACAGCATGTAATAAACAACATTCTCGGCTTCTTCCTTACCATATATGGTAGTAAGTGTACCGTGGAATGTGCATATGTAACATGGCGTACATGAGACACGTATCCTATGTGTGTTCTGTAGGCTTGAAACAGCCTGCAGGTAACTACAACTTCCTTTGTAAGAAATGTCACCACGTGTTTCCATTTCAAACATAAAAACAACAGTCTCATATGTACATAAAACAACTTATAAAAGCATACAAACAGAAGATATGATAATTCATAATAAACAGAATGGAATTTATACCATAATGCCAACATTTCCCTCCTGTTTATCATAACTTGCACATTTTCAGTGTGGGTTTCATTCATTGCCAAATATTTACATATTTATAAAATATCTGCAGTCATTTCAGCGTCTTGGTCGACCATCTGAAGCTGCAAATATGACACGACATAACCTGTGAAAACCTTTGTTATCATGGATCTGATGCAGGGCAGAATGCACATTGTGAACACACAAATCAACACCAACACACACAAAACAGGTGTCAGGCATTTCAACAATACCTGCCACCAAGTTCCTGCATTTAGCCAGGAAAACCAATCACTCTGGCTTTCCTGAGTGTGCTGTTGTACATATTTCTGTAATTCAGTCAGTCTGTCGAGTGCCTCCCTTATGGGTCCACCAGCATCATCTTCATCTGGGATGTAAGTACAACATGTCTTACCAATGATCTTACACACTCCACCCTGGGAAGCTGTCAAAAGGTCTAATACTATCCTGTTTTTCATCACCATTGCTCTGAGTGAACTTAACTCTTTTAAAGTTCCTTGTCATAGAGCTATGGTTGTATTTACCAGACGTAATAGTGCATAGTGATTTATTTCCACTTGGTCACGGACAAATCCCAGTCCAATTCCTGGAAAGATAGACTGGTCAATCTTTGCTCCGACTCCCCAGATCCGGAGCTCCTCTGGGACTTCTGAATGGCTCGTGAGCCACTCTCCAACCTGTCGCTTCGTCTTGTGATGTGGATGACTGGCCTGGTACTGCATGAAAAAGACATGATCTGACACATATGCAACACTACACAGGCCTCCCCAACCTGGGGGAAGGGACACGTATGCTTTGTGACCACAGATGAAATACCAGTCCGCTAACACTCTTGTTCCCTTGGGTCCTGGTGCTACTCGTGAGCACTGACTCAGCTCCCCAGTGTCCATCTGTATTCTGTAGGCCAGGTCAGACTGACATTCCTTCCTCTGTACAGTTAGATTGTTATGACAAGCAATATTTTGGAGGCAGGTCAGGCATTGTCTCTCATCTGTTGGTGGACAGTAGGAATAAGTAGCATTACAGAGAGTGGCTGGTAACCTACCCACCTTGGTGGTTCCATTTGCTATAACACATGCTGGAAAAGCTTTCTCTGGCAAATGAGTCAACATCAGTACCTCAGGAAGGGGGTTAGCTAACTGGGGCCAAGTGAGCAAATCTGTTAACATGGAACAGTTTCTATTAATGGGAGAACTTATCCCCTTTACATTAAGAATTGTGGTAAAATTTGCTTCACTCCATTTAGCTCTTCTCCCTGGATGTGTAGCCAACCCATAGAGGCACCATGAGTGCTCCCAGCTAACATTGTAAGGCCTCAGTCCAGTATTGTGTCCTGCCACTGGCATATGTGCACACACATAACAATTTTCCAATTATTAACATGAGCTGTGACATTCATTAACTGCCACCATTCACTGGTTGCATATTCATGTGGGTACTGGGTGTAATTTAATGAAGATGTTCCTCCTAAAACTAGCAGTGTGTTCACGCTGAGAATAATTATGAAGCTGCAGAAGGGCGCCATTCTAAAGGAGTAGGGATCAGTTGTTTTCTTCACTGGGTTGAGACGAAAAAACCACTATAAGGAATTTCCCCCTTTGTAACCAGACTTCCACCTTTACTCCGAAGTAAGTGGCTCCACCTTCTTGCAGTGACTCAGATGAATCCACGTAGATCTTTCAGCGATTTTCACTGCTGTTGGTGTGGTCAGTAGAGCTTGGTATGGGCCGTCCCACCTCGGGTTCGACCAGCACTTCTGTTTGATGACCTTGACCAGCTGGTGTTATGTGCATGTACATTTTCACTAGATCTATACAGTCCACCCAAGGTCTCCCCGTTTCTGCCATTCTTTTCTTCAACCTGTTTTTTATTGTCCCATTTGTTCTTTCCACTAGCCCTGCACTCTGTGGGTGGTCTGCACAATGGTTCTTCAGTTCAATGCCTAAATTCTGAGACACCTTAGACACTATCTCATTTACAAAGTGTGGTCCATTATCACTCCACAGCTTCTCTGGAATTCCATAATTAGGAATTATGGTCTTACATAAGGCTTTTGCAACTGTCAGTGCATCCGCCTTTGCAGATGGAATAATTTCAACCCATTTTGTAAAAGAGTCTACAAGTACTAAACAGTACTTATAAGTCCTACATTTATTCGGTTCTATGAAATCCATGTGGAGGATTTGGAAAGGATAACAAGGTGTTGGAAATCTACCCCTTCTTGGTCTCAGATTACCTTGTGGATTATTTTTACAGCAAGTTAAACATGCTCTACAAAAATTCTTTGAATAGTTATTAAAGCCTTTTGCATAGAAGTATTTACGTATTACCTCCGTCATCCCCCTGTTGAGAAATGGCAAGGCCCATGACTCAATAATGCTGCAGTTTTAAAAAGGGCTTTAGGGAGTACTGGTTTATCATTAATATGATAAATGTTATCCTTCAATGTCGCCCCGTCCCTAAGCCACTGCTCTATTTCTGCTTTCGGGGCCTGTGTTTGCATGTCCTGTAAAACCTCCTATCATATTGGCTCTTGCATATGGAAGTATGTGTCGCTGTGGCCATAGAGGCCCTGTGCCGCTTCCTTAGCTATCTTATCTGCAAAGGCATTTCCTAAGGTGACAGGATCTTTGCCCGCAGTGTGGGCTGCATGTGTTGGAAAAAATAAGCTGAGCTCTGAAACCAAACTGATTTTATGATGATTTATTGAAAGTAAAGAATTTAACCTTTGCAAAGGGATCAATACAGCACGAGCAGTCTTCGCACCAGCATTGACCAAAGAGTAAAAGAAAACACAGTTCCTTTATAGTCATTGTGTTGAATACCATCCTCTTCTGTTATCTGTGGGGAGTTCAGTTTTCCACTACCATGTAGCACCTGCATGATAAAAGAGTGCGTCATGGCCTTGGACGCAGCTTACAGTCAAGTTGTTTTCTCGTCTTCACACACTGGTCTTTTTGCCAGAAAATTACAGTTACATTCCAAAGAAGTACACAGAGGTTATTTGAGTTGAAAAACAAATTTTCCATTACACTGCACATTTACAAATAGCTATATTTTTGGGTTTCATAATGGCCAAAAGTAACTGTTTTAGCAATTTAGCATGTTTCACTGGCTGACCTGTAGACGTCTGCATTCCCCTTCTTGCCCACCGGGCTGCAAAAAGATGTACTGTTGAAAATGCATATTGGCTGTCTGTATAAATTGTCACAGCCTTGTCCTTATAAAGTAAGCAGGCTTCTATGAGAGCTATAAGCTCTGCTGCTTGGGCAGAAAAATGAGATGGTAGTTGTTCTGCCTTAATGATTTGTTTGTCAGTTACTACTGCATACCCCGTTTCTGTAATACCTCTGTCATTTTTCCTGCTCGACCCATCTACATACGCCACATCACCTTCTGTTAATGGCGTATCTGACAAATCCTCCCTTGGTTTACTATGTTCCTCTGTTATAGCTTTACAATCATGTGGTTCTCCATCTTCTGGAGTAGGGAGCAAAGTAGCAGGGTTCAAAGAGGTACAGCGCTCAATTGTAATATGTGGCTGAGATAATAGCAGAGCAATACAACTTAAATGTCTTGCTGGTGAAAGGAAAGTCATCTTACTTTGTAATAACAGAACTGAGACCGCGTGTGGTACTTTTAATGTCAGTGGATGAAACAAAACTAATTCACTAGAAGATTCCACTGACATTGCTGCTGCACATACCGCTTGCACACCAGGTGGGAGCAGGGCTGGACTAGGACAAAAAATCAGCCCTGGCATTTTTGGCTTAGACCGGCCCGCAACTATGTCTTAGAAGCATTTGACTCTTATTCAGTGTGGGCACACCTTTTGCTAATAATACTTTTTCTTTTTTTAACTTACTTTAGTAATGCTTAAATTGCAAAGTTTTGACGTATCATTTAGTTTTTTAAAATCTGTTATTTCACCTGCTTGAGGGCTTTTTAAAACATGTTTAACCAGCACAGAGGCTACAAATTCAAACTACTGTGCAGCCTTTCAGCACACCTTTAACCTAAATATCTAAAATGCTGTGATGCAGCCTAAAATGGACACTCACTGCTCATCCAACACTTCTCAGCCTTGACCGTTTGCTATTTTATCAGATTAAGGTGCCGTGGCTGCCAGATTTGGGGAAGTATGCAAATGTAAATAAATATTGATATTAATCAATCGCCATTGCTCATCACACTGCTGCTGTCTTCACCTACAGCAGAGTCTGCCCAAGCCTTGAAGGGGACCGAAGCAATATTTGATTTGGGGCCCCCTTCATATCACTTCATTGTCCCCTGAACTTAATTGTTATTAATGCTGGAGGGTTGAAGTTGATTTTTTTTCTTTTTTTTTTGTAGCCCTTTAACGCCGGGCGATCGCTGCTGAAGTGCCCGTTTCTTGCCCTCAATAGCGGCGAACAGCTGATTGAGACATGGCGTATCAGCTCGGAGTCGGTTGATCAAAGGAACGTTGATCAGCTGGTGTATTACCGTAACTCCGCAACCGTTTGTCCTATCAAAAAAATGCAAACGGTTCCTGAAAGCCCAGAAATTGCGCATCACAGCCATATAGGGGCATTACGGTATTTGTTGCCGGAAGTCCGCGAACTGCGGCACTTTTGAAGTATGTCGTGTCACAGTGGACACATTCGGTGTCAAAGGGTTATGGATATATTACAGTTTCAGCGTTTTCAATTCAATTTTTCAGTTCAATTACATTTTATTTATACAGTGCCAACTCACAACAAACAGACATCTCAAGGCACTTTATAGTGTAAGGTAAAGACCCCACAATAATTACAGAGAAAACCCATCGTTCATCCTAATCTTAAAAATAGAGAGGGTGTCTGTCTCCTGAATCCAAGCTGGGAGCTGGTTCCACAGAAGAGGGGCCTGAAAGCTGAAGGCTCTGCCTCCCATTCTACTCTTAAGTATCCTAGGAACCACAAGTAAGCCAGCAGTCTGAGAGAGAAGTGCTCTATTGGAGTGATACGGTGCTATGAGCCAATGAAAAGAAGCCAATATGGGAGAACTCTGCTCTCTCTTTCTAGTCCCTGTCAGTACTCTAGCTGCAGCATTTTCTCACTTCTTTCTTTTAGGAAATTGGCATTTGTAAAAAATTAAAACAAACCAAAAAAGTTTCATGACAAATGTGGGCGAGCTTGGGGGCCCCCTGGTGGTCAGGGGGCCCTATGCAGCCGCATATGTCGCCTATTCCTCTGGCCGGCTCTGCCTACAGCTGCTGTTGCTTAATCATTACTGTTACAGAGGACGTGGAGGCTACAGCAGTGAACATGTCTGTGATCTTTACACATTTTGTAGCATCTACAGTGACACTCTTCAATTTCTTCACACGTAACTTCTCTGAACCTCCTTTCTGCCGCTTCGGTTTCTCTATATTGCCTCTCCTTTAACACACGCGCTCAACACTGAAACTACTAGCGGGAGTAGTTTCAGTGTTCTGCACCACGCAGAGAAAGGGTGGGGCCGCTTTCATCCTATATCCTGATTGGTTCTGTCCACTGTCTATATTGAAGATGGGCCAATGGGCCGCCCCTCTAAATTGTGGGCCGGTCTCTTTGGAAAAAAAAAGGGAAGAAAAAAAAATCCAACGGCATCGGCCCCTGAGGACTGTCGGCCCACCAGGCAAATGCCCGGTACGCCCGATTGCCAGTCCAACCCTGCACTCAATCATCAAATGTTAAAAAAGGAAAAAGAGTCAGGAGTGCTGTAGCTGAGCCTTAGGATGAAAAGCAACTTTCCAAACCTGGGACTACATCTCTTCCTGAGACAGGAAGGACTGTCTCTGCTGCTGTCCTGATCAGTTTCATCTTCAGCATCCTTCTTCTTCCAGCATGAAAACTGAGGAGTCAGTATGTACCTGGGCAAAGGTGCTGCAGACTGACATTAGCTTTGTGACAGAGAGCAGAGCCGCGCCCTGGAACCTTCTGTAAGGTCTGTGGGTGGAGCCAAAGATCACAACATTAGGCAGCCTTCAGTCAATAAATATCTAAACATCATCTTTAAATTGTAATACATGTTTTTATAAAACATGGTTTATACAATAATATCAGTGGCATTATTATTATTTATCATAACATATCATATCAGAACATACTATGGTTGTTGAAGTCTGCTTGTATTTGCTGAAGCAGCTTGTAGAGTGGATCCAGCCTCTGTCTCATGCTGAGTCAGCTCCTTCACAATGATGAGCTTCTCTTCTTCCAGACGCCTGACAGACACGAGCTGCTCAAACGGGAGCTGCTCAAACAGGAGCTGCTCAAACGGGAGCTGCTCAAACGGGAGCTGCTCAAACGGGAGCTGCTCAAACGGGAGCTGCTCAAACGGGAGCTGCTCAAACGGGAGCTGCTCAAACGGGAGCTGCTCAAACGGGAGCTGCTCAAACGGGAGCTGCTCAAACAGGAGCTGCTCAAACAGGAGCTGCTCAAACGGGAGCTGCTCAAACGGGAGCTGCTCAAACAGGAGCTGCTCAAACGGGAGCTGCTCAAACAGGAGCTGCTCAAACAGGAGCTGCTTCAACTGGAATCATAACGCTGTTTGAGTTATGATTACATAAAAATAAAACATACAGCTGCTAGAGCGGTGTTCCACCACAAGATAACTTTGGCACTGATCACAGTTAACAAGAGGAACTCATAAAATATAATAATAATCAATAAACTCTACCACTTTTAATTATTGCAGAAAAGCCAGAACATATAATTCAATGTGCAAACAAAAATCTATAAACATCATGAAAGATTGATCCAAATATTCATAAGTCAAACTGCATGTGCATTATAATATTTTGTAATGTTCAATGTTGCAGAATCACTTCCTCAGCAAGACCACGAGCTCATTCAAGGTCGACTTGTTCTTAATGCAGCAGCATTGTTGCACTGCTTTATCTCATATTTTTCTGATCATGCGTTCTTCTGCGTTTCCAAAGCCGTATCTGTTTGCTATCTATAGGATCAATAACAAATAACAATATTAATGTTTTGCATTGACAGGAGCATATATCATCTTGTCAGTAGAGATCATGCTTCTGTTTTCTGAGTGAGTTTCTCTCTGAGCTCTTCACGGTGACTGTGAGCATGGTCAAAAATCAAATGTAAGAAAGTTGACAATGGGGGAAAAAATCAAAGTTGTATGTGAGCCCTGCAGCTGCTGTTATGGACAGAAATGCTGGTTTATACATCAGCAACCATATTACAAACCACTGGCTGCCCATTACTGGACGTCACAGCCAGAGCGCTGTATGCTCCGTAGAGATGTTTGCTCTTGTTTCGGACTTTCAAGACTGTCTTCTTCCATTTCAGCTCTCTTTGTGGTCTGTTTAGTGCATGAGAAAAAATAAAAATCAAATAAAAATGCACAAAAACACCCAGTCAAATCTTCCACGGAGAGAGAAATACAGAGAGGTGACCACATTAACTCAGGAATAAATAAAGTAAGCTTCTCACTTTTGCACATCTCTTATGGAGAGTTTCCATTTTTCTGTAGATCCACGCTGTGGCAGGCAGAGTGATCATATCTGCTCTGCCTGCTAAATAAACAATAAAACAATAAATAAAAAGATGCTCATTGAAATAAATGTTTCACCCTATTAAAACCATTTAAACCATTCTGATTGGTCATGTTCTTTGTAGCCAGGAAGCTGCTGACCCGTTAACCTTCCTGCACCATCCTGGCTTCTGCCACCCCCACCCCCACCTGTTCAGCATCAGGATTATATTTATGTTGTGAATCCTCATGACTGTGGTGTCCTGAGCAAGTCTAAATTAATCACAGGTACTGTTAATTACCATTACTACTGTTAATGGGAGGTCATCACGGCTAAAGCCTGAAACTGTTCAGTCACTATGTCCATGTTATATTACATCTTTATTAGATATAATCCTGACTCAAATAATGTGTTTTTGCATATTATGCAGTTTTTCTTTAAAAAAAAAAACAGGTTATTCAAAAGCATTTAAAGGACATAAATTATAAGATCAATGTATCCAGTACAAGACACTGTGCTCCCCAAATACCTCTTCCAGGATATTTCACTTGTGTACTGTACCTCACGTTTGCCAGTGTGAGCCTCTGCATGCATCACAGATAGCAGAGGCTTCATTGCTGTAAGTGGCTGGAGCTCAGCAACTTTTCTGCAACCTTCTCCAAATATGGCCAACACCTCTGATGGGAATGTGGACACAAACACTTTAGTATAGTGTCAGATAATGTAGTACAAAGTACTGGGAATACTGTGTGGTTAATCTGAAGAAGCAGACTAGAAGAATGTGTAGACGCACAGTTTTAGTGCATGTGTGAAAATGACTGCAGGAAGTTTCTAATAAAATCTTGGTAACAAAAACAAACATGTAGCACTACTGTTGCCTAATCCAGATGTGCAGTAGTAAACCACATCCATAGCCATATAACATTTTGATACGTGTAACATCTGACGTGCACTCTTTACTCATACTGGTGTTTCCCAACATGGCTCATAAATACAATTATACAGACAGAAACATCAGGGGAAAATGATATTATCTTGCATTGATTTTTACTACCTGCACACTGTGTCCATGCAAAAGCATGTTATATTTGAAGCTTGTGCCAGCTCTTTCTGCAGGAACGTTGGGTATGCATGTATTTCACCACTGTAGTGATTCCAGCCTTGCAGCAAGAGTCTGCACACCATTATTTCAAGGCCCTCCTCATCAACCTTGGCTCTGGACTTCTGTGAAGTTTCTCTGCCTGCTGTAAATGACCATCAGGACCTGTTCTCCATACATAGATACAATCTGTCACATGTGGCTCAGAGACAAATGAAACCTGATGATGAGTGAAAGGGTGCAATACATACATACACTTATCATCTGGCTTCTGGTTTGGTCTACAAAGCAGAGTCTTTGGTATCTTGTGTGAGAATAAACCATCAAAATGAGATGGTTCATCTGTTAAATCTGAATAGTTCTTAGTAACAGAAGTCCATCCATTTTGGTTCAGCTATTAGAGTTGGCACACATGACACAACATGACTAAAGTTTTATGTATACAAAAAGTTAAATTCTTCATAAATCAGTGACTAACATAAGACTTGGTGGTTGCTGGCCAGTATCTGCATTAAATCAATTCTTCTATATCTGGGGTCCATTTACATGAACAAAGTGGGCAACAAACTACAGGGAGGAGCAGGTTATTTGGACCTGTGAAACAAAAGATCATTTTGATTTGACTAAACTCTGCAAAACACAGTACAATAGCAAAATAATTCAATGCTATGCTTTAAATCTGTCACGGCTTGTGAGCCAACTTATTAAAAGAACCCAACAATGCACAACCTCGAGAAAACAGCTCTGCAATAAAATAATCTTTATTTCACAACACTGGTAGGGGAAATGAGTGAAAAGAGAAATCCTGAACACGGGGCCACTGGGAACAGAAATAGAGATGGGTTAATATCTTTCACAAGATTGTGACTAAGGCTGAATGGTAGGTCGCTTACTTTGGAATCCACTTGGTGATTCACAAAAAGGGTAGGGGATGATGAAGGTGCTACAGGAATTCCCCAGGGTCTCCAACGAAGGAGGGCAGGCAGGCAAGCAGGCAAAAAGGTCAGCAAGCAGATCTTGTCCCAAGAAAGTGGAGTTTAAGTTTGTGGCAGCCACTAGAATGAAAACAGGTTGGACTCCACTGTAGAAAGCTTGCAACGACCACCGAGAAACAGAACATCAGTACACCAGCGGAGGTCTTAAGTATCCACTGAGGTACAAGACGATCTGGCGGAGAGTAACAGGCTCCGCTAGTCCTTAAATACTGGCCCAAATCAAGGACAGGTGCGTGCAGCCGGAGGATGAAAACACCACTCCGCCCAGCTGGGAGGAGCCCACCTGCAGAAAGCCCCAAAAGAAACCCACAACCTCCCATACCATGACAAAATCACAAAGCCTTGAAGTAGGGCATAAAAAAGTGGAAAGAAGTGAAATCATAGTGTTGACAGTTCTGCTTTCCTGGGATCACGGGAACGTCTCAGTTTGGACCACAGGAGCAGATTGTTGTGGTGGAGGGACTGGAAGTAGGCACGCTGCAGTAAAGGTAATTTGGAAAGTAATATCAGCAACCTTAGACCTGATTAAACTTCCTAAGCAGCCAACATTTAGACATGTATAGCAAACATACCAATAAACATATCCTCTAAATTCCTTAAACGTGTTCACTGAGTTTGTTTTGTCCGCTTTCATCACCCACCATTAACGATGTAGGTGGAACAGTCTGGAAAAACCATCAATCATGGGCTCTCTGCCATGGGATACATTTGTGGTGTGGATGTTGCATCACATGCTGAACAGAAAAACTGATTTCCAGGAGGAAGACAATGAAGGCAGCGGACCACAGGATGAACCTTTCTGCTCTGCTGGCAGCAACGTGTGGTTACAGTTTCTGCAGCCAGCAAATAATTAAAGCGATCTGTGGCTGCAGCCCTGAATTCTCTTCATAAATGAACTGTCCTGTAGTCCATGCAGATATGGAGGCTGTTGTGTGCACTTCCACTGATGCAGGAGCATGACAGAAGTCAGCAGGTCTCTCAGTCTTTAAAGAACAATTATTGAAACATGGCTTTGTCATGGCATTTGGATCACCTCTATAGACACTATTTTATTTGGCCTATATTTAGCTCATTCCAGATATGTATTGTTTTCTTTAATATGACAACATCTGACCAAGTTAACTTCATGTTCAGGAGACTATCCATTTTTCCTCACCTTGTAATCAACAGCTTCATAATTGTGAGCTTAGTTTACTTAAGTTTAATCAAATGTGCATGTACTGGTTTTCATACAGACACAATGTGGCGTCTCCATCAAACATCCACAGATCATGTAAAGAAAACTCTGACCTCACTGTCCAATGCTGCCCACTGCACACATCATGAGGGTCATTGTGAGAGAGCTGGAGTGAAGCTGTAAATAAATACATGCATTAAAGAGACCTGTGTTTGAATGACATGATGGCATCACTTTAACAGTCTGATGAAGCAGCATTCCTGTCACATGGTAGAAGCTGCAAGTTTTGGCAACACCAGCGGATAGTGTTGCCAACTTAGTGACTTTGTCACTTGGACTTTTCAGACCCCCCCAGTGACTTTTTTTTTTGTCCAAAAATTGACTAGCATCAAATTTAGCGACTTTTCCCGGTGTCATCGGGGACTTTTGAAGAGTTTTAGAGATATGCCGTGTTGTGCCAAAAAAAAAACATTGGTTGTATTTAAATTGCTGTAGATTAATTTTTGGCCTAAAATCTGTGAAATGTGTCAAACATATCTCTCGTGAATGATATTATGTCATTCTGAGCGAGAAACAACACTCCTGTCACAGGTAGAAGCTGCAATCACTTCTTGGCAAAGTGCCTTTCATATATTCTTTATTAATGAAGCTAAAAATTATCATTGACATTAAAAATGTCTTTTTTCCTGAGAGATCTGCCAAGAGGGCTGCAGAAATTGCAACAAATATAACATTACAGTTCTATAAAGGGTAGCCAAAAACCACTGGATTGATTATAATGCAGATACAATAATGGAGTCATAAATATATTTGCAAAACAAGTCATTTCTTCATTTTATATAGAAGCCCTTCATAAATCCTGTGCACCACAGTCTATTCACCGATATAAGCAAAGATAATACAGTAAAATAAAAAAATCAGAAATCACTTTTTGACACAACACCTTAAACATGAAAACTCCGTTGTCGCCATGTTTTGTGTACATACAGCAATACTGCGGCCCTTCCTACGCTGTGGCATCGCCCGGACCTCTCTTCGGCACCGAGGGGGACACCCAACCCCACCCCCAAACCTCGATTCGTCCTTTAGCGAACTTGGCAACAGCGCCAGCCGCCAATCCCCAGATTGTGCACAAATATAAGCATAGATGACAACACGACAGGAACACAGAATTAATGTACATTCCTTCTGAATAAAATCCATCATCGTTTTCTGCGGTTTACTGCGTACGGCTTACATTTTTGATTCAGCTTTTTGGAACAATATTTCCCCTCCCTTGTTGAATTTATCTCCGGCGGTTTTGGCTGCTTTCCACACCCACTGCGCCGCACTCACAGCTTATTCCTGTCTAATATCATCATTGAGTCTTTCTGTGAATCGATGATGGCCTATTTTAGAGAATTCAATGAAGCCTTTGAATTGATCCACCAGATCCGAGGCCATATCGCTGCAGACCACGCAACAGCGCAATGGTGTACAAGTGAACGAGAGCGCCTCCGTGGATGCGCGCAGCTGAGTTCTACGCTGTTGAATTTACTGGCAAGGAATGAACACCTGCGCTCGCAGAATGACATTATTTGTTTGTTTGTTTTTCCTGGCGCTTAACTTTTGACTTAAAAGTATTCCATATTCGTCTGATCCATAATTGGACTTTGCAGTGTTCCAGCGAACACTCATTAAAACGGCCACTCTGTCTTTGGGGAGGGGCGTGGTCACAAACAGACTGACAGGTCACATGCAGACGGGTAGGCCAGACCCACGCGGAGAAATTTTCATTTTAGACTTTACGACTCATTTTATTTCTCCGTTTCATAAGCGACCTGTTCAACCAGATAGTTATATTTTTATTCGCAAAAAAAGCGGTTACAATTTCAAGCACTTTCAAGGACTATATCCAAAATTGACCTTGAAAGGACAATATTAAAATTCAAGGATTTCCAAGGATTTCCAGCACCCGTACGAACCCTGTAAATTGCAGAGAGATTTCTTATAAGTTTTCTCTCTCCCTCCTTTAAAAAGGGTAATATAATTAAAGCTCCATGATCTGTCTGACTTACCCTTTTTAGGGTGGCATGCATTTCTTCAACTGTAGTTGCTTTTTGTGCAACCCACTCTATCATTCCATCTGTTCTGTTTTTAGAAGAGGCCTCTGTTGCATTAACAGTTTACGTTGCTCTCCAGTTTGCAAAATCTTCCCCTGTTTCATAATCAGATTTTAAGGCATGAGACCTTTGAGTATTTTTCTTATGGTTGTTGAACATTATTATTGTGCTGTCTTGGGGGAGGTTATTTATTTTCCTTTTTGTTATTCGTAGCTCAAAAAGGTTTTGCTGATCTCTTTCTGGGCTGACACCTGTTTGTGCTCTGTGTACAGAGCTCCTATCATTTTGGGCCTGCAGCTTCCATCCATCCTGTTAGTGTTTGTCTATGTTGTATTTCTTGGATGGGTGTTCTGTTACTGTAATTTCCCCATTGTGGGACTAATAAAGGTATTCGTATTCATTCTTTCTGACTGTTTCTTTGACTTGCCCTCCTTGGTGGGACAGGAGGAGGCCCTTCTGGAGGATTGCTCCGCAGGCCGGGTGTTCCTGGCCTATTTCTTATTTCACTATTTGCTGCTTCTGGATCTTGTTGACTTGCTCCTAAAGCAAAGTTAACCTGGGGGCCCTATAAGGGACTCCTTGGCCTGCATGTAAGCTCCTGAGCTCGTTTTGAGATTCATCACCTTCTGAATTTTCCTCCTCTGGGTTGTAATACTGACCAGGAGGATAAAAGTCTGGGTTATCTAGGTATTGGGGCTCTGGGCTTATGTTGATTTCCTCTAAGGCATTCACTATCTGTGCTACTCTTTCCCTTAGTGGTCCATAAGGGCTGGAGGAGGCACTTGCATTTCCCTCCTGGAAAGCATGAAGAGGTTCACAAGTTGAAGGGATCCTGTAAACCTGAGGAGCCCAAGACTCTTCTCCCCTCACGTGAAAGCATTGAATGGGGGGGTGACCTTGATTAAATTCAGCAACAACACGATCAGCTGTAGCATTATCAAGTACACACAACGAAATCCAAGCTTGGCTCTTCTATTATAATCTTCCTGAGGGCTCTGATACTAGCTCGTTCAGCAAATCCAAATATTTCACATCCAAAGAGAGGGGTCACAATAGTGGGAGAGGTTGCAGCCACCACACCGTTGCGATGCAAATCTTTAAGATACATTTGTTGGGGATTATTCACCAAAGCTCTGTTTTCTGGGTGATTTAAGGGCCAGCCTGCTAAATGAACTATTTCTACAGTTGATTCTCCTATTTGGGAGATTACAGTTTCTCCCAGGTTTAAGTCCCACACTAGATTTTGGAGTACCTCTCCTGGGTATCTCTCTACTAAGGCTCTGGACACTTCATCACCGGCAGTCAGCCTGGGATTGGCGGGGTCTAAGATGGAGCATGACTCTGGCAATTCTACAGTGCGTAAATCTCCCACTAAGATCTCAGTCCTGAACTCTCCCTCATAGACTGAATGAGACTCCATCATTGCCTCACACGTATTCACACCTAGTTTCCCTTTTCCCAACTTTTCTCTTGTTATCTGGTGCTACGACCATCTCGGTGAGTCTGGCCAGTAACTTCGCTGCGAGCTTCAACCCCCAAAAGACAACACTCTTTCTGCGGTGAACATGTGATGAACATGGCAGCCTGACATTTCTTTTGACATGTCAGGCTGCCGTGTTCATCACTCTCACGTGGAAGCTACCCTCTACCACTAGACTCTAGGAAAGGTTGGTAACGTGTTTGTGGTCAGTTCTTCTGAACTATCTAAGGCTACGTTCACACTGCAGCCTGAAGTGACCTAATTCAGATTTTTTGGCCCTCATGCGACCTGTATCCCATCTTTTCATGCCAGTCTGAACAACACAGATCGGATTTTTTCAAATGCGACCCAGGCCACTTGGATATGTGGTCCTAAATCCGATACGGATTTCCGAAAAATCGGAATTGGGTCACTTCAGGCTGCAGTGTGAACGTAGCCTTAGAGACTTTCCATAAATCTCAGTATTTTTATTTCTAAGTTGGGTTGTGGGATACCCGGGCCACTGAGGGGCGAAAGCAACGATTTACTCTTCTGAGCAAAAGCTTTACGCTACAACCTTTCTAAGCATATGCTAGGGACTGTTGTTCTTTCTTTCTACAACTGCCTCACATTCTATGTAGGGCGCAGGGTAATTTTTTATCTTAAATTTGGAGCTGATTGAAACATGGAAGGGTTCAGCAAAATGCTATCAGAGGGTGCCCCAACCTGCTCACTGATCAAGACCCTGCGCCCTATTGGGTTCTCAGGCTATTAAGCCCCCTGATGCCCCCCCCGAGCGAGCAAACTGCGGCGACCTGCTCACCAGAAACTGTGATTCTGCTCACTGAAATAGAATATTAAAGCTGTGGGCAGAGCCTCTATCCCCTTCATTCCCAAAGTGGAGCAGAGAGAGCAGCTCTTCTCCTTCCCAGACCTGGAACTGAAGTTACCCCTTTCAAGCTCTCAAGTATCACAGAACCACAAGAAACCAACGGGAAAAACTCAACACACCAAAGGAGGCCTTTTAGAGAGCTAATTCCTCTCTTATTTATTAATAGAGAAAGATAAGCTTACAATGAAAATGCACTTACTATGAAGAAGACTTGACAATCACTAATATTCCAAAAAAGGAAAAGAAAAACTCCAAAGGAAATTCTGTTCTAACTAATACACTCCTCTCTGGCTGTCTCAACCAACACTCTCCAACTCACTCACACACCCACTTCTACCCCTTCTACAGGGAGGTGTCTTCCTCCTTTGCGTCAGCACATATGTAAAGGGATTACATTGGATATATGTATATAAAAATGTAATTAAAAGAAGTTCTTTTTTTCCCTTATTACATATAGATCAAAGAATGATTACAATGATAGAGAAAGAGAAAAATATAAACAATAAATACCACCAATACCATCAGCACAGTATGAGTCTGCTCAGCAACTTTCTGCATTTTGTGGTTCAGACGCACACACCGAAGCTGCACACTTATGTCTCCCCCTCTTCTCTGTCCCTGTTCTGCTCCTGAACAGCTCTACATGGTTTTAAACAATGGGTTATGCACATATACTTCATAGAAAAAAAAACACAGATACAGGTATATCACAACCTCTTTTGTTCCTGAAATATAATGATTACTACTACTAATAAACCAAAAACAGATTACTTAATCCCAGAGGTGGCAAAAGTACTGACATTCTGTACTTAAGTAGAAGTACAAGTACCGTATTTTCCGGAGTATAAGTCGCACTTTTTTTCATAGTTTGGCTGGGGGTGCGACCTATACTCCGGAGCGACGTATATGTGACATTTATAACACATGAACCAAAATACTCCAGCCACTTGACATCTCCGTGAACTGCAGCTTTAAGGCAGTCTTGCGTAACCTGTGGGCGCAGTGGATGATGGATGGAGAGCACAGCTTAACGGCAACTGGGAGAATGCGCCACCCAACTTTCCTGGAAGTCATTGGATGGATCAAGAAAACATGGGCTTCAGTGACAAACCATCCTGTTGGGATTCAGAAAGGCTGGAATAATTGGAACTGCAGCTGACGACGAGTCTGACTAACGCGACACAGAAGAGGAAGCGGCGCTTCGTCTACGGAGTGTACGGAATTGTTTAGAAGTGACACCGAGGATGAAGAATTCAATGGATTGATGGTTTGGTTAACTTGTTAGTATGTTCTTTATGCTATGGTTATCTGAATAACTTAATGTTACGTTAACATACTGTAGCGATTCTCTTAGTTAGAGAGCGTGTTGATGTTGTGGGATTTCGGACTGTTCGGGAGGTTCGTGAAGGCAGCATGGAGAGAGAGAAAAAGACCGAGAGCTTGCCTGTGTGTGTGTTGCTGTTCCGCTGTTGTAGTTGTGGTTGGCGTGGCTGTGGCCTACAGCAGCCGTTTTTCTGTTAATAAAGACGACCTTTGTTGTGAATATCGCCGACTTTGGAAGTGTGTTTACAACGTTACAATACCGAACACGTGTTCGTTGTGCGTCATGTAGCTGAATGTGCTACGTTAGCATAACGTAGGTGTAACCGTGTTCGTCCTGTTCTTTAATCCATTATTATTTTAAATTGCCGTTCAAGATGGAATTTGTGCTCTGAGTCTCGGATTCTATCAACCCCCCCCCCAAAAAAAGTGCGACTTATAGTCCAGTGCGACCTATATATGTTTTTTCTTCTTTATTATGCATTTTTTGGCTGGTGCGACCTATACTCCGGAGCGACGTATAGTCCGAAAAATACGGTACTTGTGTTAAGAAATACTTTGGTAAAAGTCGAAGTACTGGTTCAACTTCTTTACTTAAGTAAAAGTAAAAAAGTACAGGCTCTGAAATTTACTCAAAGAAAGTAAAAGTAGCTCTTTGGAGGACGTTTCTACCTGCTATTTTCGTGTAAAGCTGACTGAACCTTATTATATATTATTGTAATAATATAAAATAATACATGAGAACACAAACGTTATTCCATCTAAATTTTAATTCTAATGAATGTACTCAGCTTGAATCACAAACTGTGAAAGGGAATTTAAACACAGCTCTGTTCTCTGTGTCCTCCATAGTAGAGGGTGACTGTGCCTCCACCTAAACACAAACATGAGGATACTCAGGGGTTACAGTGGGATTCAGAAGGTGGAGGAACCCTAAGATCAGCTGTAGTGGCTCTGCATGGGGAGAAGAACCACAGCTTTCTATTGTGAGCTCCAGTAAATGATGTTGGTGTGCAGGCTGTGATCAGCTGACCTGCTGCTGCTGCTCTGAGGTTTACTGCTCTGTGTGGATGAACTGAACTCACAAATATGTAACCCAGTATTTCACAGCTATCTGAGCTGAGCTCCATCCCCTACACTGACAGCATACAGGCTGTAGAAATGTTGGATTCAGTGAATGAATCTCAGCATCAGCAGCTTTGATTCAAACTCATCTCTGCTGCACTGATGTAACCTGTAACTCTGACCATCAACACAAAGTGCACCAACACAGAGCTTTACTGTAAATACAGTACAAGATAACCTGTTTATTACGTACTAAACTGCAGTATTTTCATACAATCTTTGAATAACACAAAGTCAGCATACTTCAGTTTATTTTCCAGTCCTTACCTTTAATTCTAACCTCTCTTCTTCCTCTCCTGTCCTCTTTCTCCATCTCTGAGTGAACTTCTCTCTCTTTGCTCTCCCTGAAATACAGCAGCTCTTCTTTTAGCTAGCAGACACACTGTGTGACAAACTGCACACACTTTGTGTGTTTGCTGATATTTGTTGCGCATTTAAAAACGTTGCATTTACCTGCCACACGTTACTCCCTTCATGCTCGCTCCTCTTCAGTAGCGCTAGCTAAGCTGTTTATGTCCTGCGAGCATAACTTACGGATTCTGTCCGGCCCGCTGTGACCCCTGATTATAGTGCTATAAATGAGACATTAATTATATGGGTTTGTGTATTTAATCCCTTTGTACCCGATAAGCCCCGGTGATGGAGGATACGCCAGTACGATTGTCTCTAATGTGTTATTATTCCTCCGTTTAGGCTCAGATCGTTTGATGTTTGAAGGGGCACTGACCGAAAACGCAAACTTTTCCCTGACGTGTTAAAAAGTAACGAGTCTGTTTTGAAAATGTAAGAAGTACAAAGAACCGATACTTGTGTAAAAATGTAGGGAGTAAAAGTAAAAAGTACTCAGAAAAATAAATACTCAAGTAAAGTACAGATACCTAAAAACTCTACTTAAGTACAGTAACGAAGTATTTGTACTTCGTTACTTCCCACCTCTGCTTAATCCTGAGCTTATATTAAAAAAGATTAAAGAGAAACAGCAACACGTCTAAATGGACTCGTTCTTATATAGCGCTTTTCTACTCAGTCAAAGCACTCAAAGCGCTTATACTATACTATACTCTATTACTGCCCCTTTTCTTTTATAGCTATTTGAGGCTTTTATATTATCTTTGATATTTTTGTGATTTTATACATGTGCTTAAATGTGCTTTATAAAAAAAATTGGATCAGAAGTGACATCATGGCTCAAATGATTCATTTATTTTATATATATATATATATATATATATATATATATATATATATATATATATATATATATATATATATATATATATATTTTTTTTTTTTTTTTTTAATTTCCTCAATCATTTCAATCTTATGGATCTTTTGTCTTAGATGTGTTAAATTCAGGGTTGTCAAACATAAGGCCTGAGGCCCACCAAAATATTCACTTAGTCCAATCCAGCCCACTGGATGGCAAACTTATAATACTGCTGCAATCTCACCTGAACACAACACACATTTCTGCAACTTTATAACACAAACACTAAAACTAAATACAAATAACTGCAAGCTACTAATTGCTAGAAAAAATGTAACTATGGTAACATTTTCTTTCACAGCTCCCTCATCAGATCTTTACAGGAGATTCCATCAGAATTCTGTGGAGCCGGATCTCAAGGTTTTTAAGTTTGACCAGAAGAGGATCTTTGTCTGTCTGCAGATTCATTGTGATCCAATGATGGGAATGATGTCAGGCCTGCATGATCACGCTGATGTTTGCACAGAGCAGATAATGAAGTGAATGATTTTGCACATTGGTAACAGTGAAACAGTTTCTTTGCAGCGTGGGATCGTTTGTGTCGGGAGTATGAAGTCAGATTCCTGAAGCTCTTGTCACACTGGTCACAGCTGTAGTTCCCTTCAGTGTGTTCAGTGTGTGTACTTTCATGATGGTTACGAGTATATGATTGTGAGAAGCTTTTGTCACAGTGTCTGCACTTGTATGGTTTCTCTCCTGTGTGGACTCGTTTATGCACTTTAAGGTGACCTGCAGTGATGAAGGATGACCCACACTGGTCACAGAGGTGCTTTTTAATCCCACTGTGGATGAGTTCATGGAGTTTTAATTCACTTGTTGTGGTGAAGCTCCTCCCACATTCTTTGCAGTACTTCAGTTTGTGTCCAGTGTGTCTACGCTGATGTGTTTTTAGGCTCTTTTGCTGATTGAAAGTTTTCCCACAAAGGTCACAGCGAAACGCTTTCCCACCACCACAGCGATGACAGGGCTGAGAACTGGATCCATCTGTGTGGCTTTGCTTCTACACAAAGACACAAAGACAGTGTAAGTCCAGGAATCCTTCAACATTTTTATCCTGGACGTCACCTGGAATAAAGAGCATCTCTGCCAATGTCCAATTACATTTTACTGTTTACATTACAACACTCAGCTTACTGGATACAAGAACTACAATACTGCCACCAGAATACTACAATAATACTCATTTAATACTATGATAACTTTAATGTCATACTAAAATACTACCACCATAATACTACAATAATACTCATTTAATACTATGATAACTTTAATGTCATACTGAAGCACTACCACTGTGACACTGCAATAATACCACGATAATACTGTAATATCACTGTCCTACTAATCTGCTACCAACGTAGTGCTACAATAATAATGTCACACTATAATAATAAAGAATATAGAATGCCGTTATCGTCATTATAGAGGATGTACAATGAGATTGGAGGGCCACTCCTGTTCAGTGCCATGCAATAGAAAGCCAAACTCTCTAAAATAAAAACATAATAATCTAATATAATCTAAAACATATACAGAAAATAAAACAGTATGTATAAAATATACAGTGAATAAAATGTATAAAAAAATTTACAGAAAATAAAATGCATTAAAAATACAGAAAAAATAAGAGAATGTATAAAAATATATACTTTGTGAAAAATAAAATAAAATATATACAAATAATGAAGATGGTGAGTATCGCACTTGGTGAATGAATATTGGATATTACACAGCACTGATAGATATTGGTCAGTATAATAATATAATATTGCACAGTTACAGTGGGTGAGTGTGAGAGTTCAGGTGCTGATTTATGGAGTAAAATAACTGTCAAAAAGATGTGTGCACAATTCTAACATTCGTATTAGTAGTTTATCATTATTATTGTAGCACTACGACACTAAGGTTATTATAGTATTAAATGAGTATTATTGTAGTATTATGGTGGTAGTATTGTAGTATTATTGTATCCCAGTAAGCTGAGTGTTGTAATGTAGATGAGATTCTTTCTAAGGTAAAGACTGCTCAGCAAGTGTCCTTTGATAAACTACTAATTTAAAGCTTACAGGTAACATTATCATTCATTTTAGAGTTTTAGTCAGATATTGGATCTGTACATGATGTTTCATCTTCTAGAAAGTTTTCTGAAAGCAAATGAAATGATAATTCATGTTATTCAAAGTTTACAGTGGACAGTAAGTGCAGCTAAACTGCGTAGTTTGCTGTGTTGTGGTTCAGTTTACAGTGATGAACTCTGTTGGACTGCTGCAGGGCAGACTGTGGGATCCTCGGTCACTGCTAGGTTAGGTCCTGGTAGGAGCAGAGACATTATGAGAGAGAGACAACTCTGAACTGAAACCTCTGACTAAATATTAGATAGAAAGATGGTGGAAGTATAACTACCAGGGGAGAAGCTGTTAAAATCTTATCTGTGTACAAAGTCAGAAAACTTTTAGCTGATTTTATCAGATCTGACTGAATATTCTGTGCATAAAGTTTTTATGTCCCGTTGATCTTTGAAATGAAAGTTCATTTAGATAATGCTTCAAAATAACTGTAAGTGCTCCAGTGTGTTTCAATATGGCTGCAAAGTAACAGGACTCACTTCTAGAAGGAGTCATCAGTTTGAATTTAAGCTGACTGTGTTCTTTAGGGACACTTGCAGCCAGAACTCCAGCAGCCATAATGGCAAATGTAACGTGGACCTATATATGGTAGGAAGAGGTTACACCACCCAGGAAGCTCCGCCCACACACAGCAACAGGAAACCAGGTGAGTCAAAGACAAACAATGTAAATGGTTTTAAAGGCCCACTTCCAGCTCTGCTGTGGAAACATTAACGTAAACGAGCCAAATATACGACAAAAAGTGGCATCACAAGCAAACAGCAGAGCAGGCAGCCTGTTAAGGACCGACTCCCTGTGACAAATATTTAAACTGTTTGTAGTTTGGCTCTGTTTACTCTGTGCTAACAAAGCTTACAGGAATTTGGGCTTCAAAGCAAAGAATTAAACAGAAACGTTTTGATAATTTGTTCTATGGTTGGATTTTATAATTTTTTTTTATGACAAAATTATTTTTATTCTGTATACAGCTGACTGAAGGAGCCACTGTAAACCAACATAAAGACCCATATATGCAGAAATAATAATACCATGATATAACAGGAAACTGGTGTATCATAAATAATACAGTGATATAAATGTTTGTCCCTACAAAAAGTAATAATTTAGTTTCTTATGATCATAGAAGCAAAAATCATAACTGAACAGTTGTTCCCAACAGTCAGGCTAAAGTTACAAGATCAAAATAAAAACACATACCTCACAGTAACTGCACTTGTAGAGTCTCTCTCTGCTGTGGATCTGTTGGTGTTCTTTCAGGTGCTGTGGAGCTTTAAAAGTCTTATCACACAGGTCACATTTATGAGGTCTCTCCTCAGTGTGGGTAAACATGTGGGATTGTAACTGTGAGTCTCTTCCAAACTTTTTTCCACACTGATCACAGCAGTACGCATCATGTCCAGTGTGAATGCGTAGGTGTGTGTTTCTGTTCCCTAGCTGACTGAAAGTTTTTCCACAATAGTCACAGCTGTATGCCTTAATGCCAGAGTGGGTGACTTGATGACTCTTTAAGCTGCTACTGTCATTAAAAGCTCTGCCACACTGATCACAGCTGTACGGCTTTTCTCCACTGTGGATGAGTTGGTGTTTTTTTAAGCTTCCAGCCACGCTAAAAGACTTTCCACACAAGTCACAGCTGAACGGCTTCTCTCCAGTGTGGATGAGTTGGTGTCTTTGTAGATTACACTTCCAGGTAAAATCCTTCCCACACTGATCACAGGTGTACGGCTTTTCTCCACTGTGGATGAGTTGGTGTGTTTTTAAGTGTCCAGCCAGGCTAAAAGACTTTCCACAATAGTCACAGCTGAACGGCTTCTCTCCAGTGTGGATGAGTTGGTGTCTTTGTAGATTACACTTCTGGGTAAAATCCTTCCCACACTGATCACAGGTGTATTGTTTTCCTCCCTTCCTTCTGTGAGGTTTGTCAGCCTCCTGACTTCTCGCTCCATGTTGGTCCTGCAGTGACAGAAATACAAACAGAGGCAGTGAGTGAAATGCAGTCGTGGAACAAACTTCAAACTCCATTAATATTAGGGCTGCAACGATTAGTCGAAATAGTCGACAATAAAAATAGTTGACGACGAATTTAATTGTCGACAATAGTCGTTTATTATTACTGGTGATTTTTTTTTAATGTAGTGAGACATCTTCCTGTCCGTGTGTCTCTGGAGAGCTTCACACATGTGCAATCCGACTGTTAAGTGATGACGAAGAAGTCCTTTTCCTGGTCCAAACTGTCATGTGATCAAGTTGCCGCAATGCTGTGTCCCTGGTTGTTTAAAAAAAAACCACACTGTGATTTTACCGACGAGAAAGAGAAGCGGAAATAGCTGCAGTTGATAAGGTATGTTACAATCATCTTTATTAGTGACCAGTCATTGGTTATACCAGGGGTCGGCAACCCGTAATCTGGAAAGAGCCATTTGAACCCGGTTTACACGGAAAAGCTGCAAATACTACCGGTAGCCGGTAGAGGTTACCGCGAGTGACGCATATATTGAGAAACTAAAATAAATTTTAAAAAATTATTTTATTTTAATATTTCAAGATCACACTAATGTTCCAATTTAAAACTACCACAAAAACCGAACTGAGAAAAATTCACTTCAACTGGATTCTTAGAATTTACTTCTGCGAGCCGCACAGAGCCGCACATTAAGCCTGGATGAGCCACAGGTTGCCGACCCCTGGGTTATACCATTGCTGTTTATTTAGAATCATTTGGACCCAGAAACGACGTCAGACTTAAAGATCGGATAACATTCAGCCGCACGTTTAGTGATGGGGGATACTGGTAAAACTGTGCAAACTTTGTTTTACAGAAACAAAAAAGTACTATTTATACATTTATTTTTAATGGTTGGGAAAATGGACCGTTAGTTATATCAGCAGCAAACCTGATTAAAGGTTTTGAATGAAGTATGTGTTACTACCACATTTTAAATAACCTTATGCTAAATAAAAAAAGCTGATAGCTAAATAAGTGCCATTTCATAATTATGTGATTCATAATCTGATTAGTCGACTAATCGTTTCAATAGTCGATGACTATTCGACTATCAAAATACTCGTTAGTCACACCCCTAATTAATATTAGTTTTTGGTCGCCTCCAAAGATCTACTATGTCTATTACCTCCACCTACTGGTGACAGTAGCACATTACATGCAGCCATGTACAAGGGAAAAAAAGAGGAAACATAAATTTATGTACAATGATTTCAAAGCATTAATCGGACATCCTGGTTATAAAGAATCATAACATGTCAAAATGCCAAAGGATGGGACAACACTGCAAATGGATGAAAGCCATCCTGGAAACTTGTTTTATCTGTGAGCTAACAGACACATCCTGGTCAAAGATGAATCCAAGATTCCTCACAGGACTACTGCAGGCCACATGAAGGCCATAAAAGGACAGCAAACACACACTTTTTCAAGTACTGTATGCATATATTTTCTAACAAATAACAAAGCAAATATGAGCTCTCTCTCACTGAGTTTCTGATCACACTGACAGACAAACTCCACAGTGTTGAGCTGCAGTTTGTGATGTAGTTGTTGTTCTGCTCTGCAGCCTCTGTGAGTTTGGTGTAGCAGCACATGAAGCAGCTCTCCACCTTCTGCAGCTTCTGCTCAGAGTGACCCTAAAGCTTGAAGCAGATCTTCAGAGCAGAACAAGGACTACTGCCACCAGCTGCAGTCCAACACAGTGGAGTTGGAGTGTGTTGAACCACGGGATGAGAGACTCTGGGGATCACCACAACAGCAACATCAACAGCTACTGGGACAGCATTTCCAAACCAGTAAGAACTGGAATCAAACTGGTTGGAAAACAATGAGATCTAATGAGGAGAGAGTGGAAAAGTGCTGTGAAAATATGAAATGTGTAATTATAACAGTGATAAAATGACATTATAGATCAAATACTGCTCAATGAAAATGATGTATTGTGTGATAAACTGTGGGTTTGATCTGAATCTTGATTATTAATGTCTTTGTTTCAGTGTCCTGTTAAAATGTGACCTTTTTATTTGGTGTGGTTGTAACTTCAGTGCTAACTGGGACCATAATAAACCAAACCAGCAGCAGCTGATGAAGTCACACAGTTTCAATAATAGTGTAACACTGAGATTTTTCTCACCTGTTGTGTTGAACTCATTGTTTCCTCTGTAGAGGCTGAAAATGTTCCTCTGCTGCTCCGTCAGACTCTCCTCCTCCTGATGATCAGCTGCAGGAGAACAGATCTTTATTAGAAGCTACCACACTGCACTGTTTGGGGGGATGAGCCCTTTAAGGCTGATTTGGATTTAGACACTTCAACAGTGAGGCTGGAAAAGGAGGAAGTCTCTGGAGCTTGAAAAAGGCGACTGGACTTCTTTTTGTTTCTTGAAGACGTTTCACTCTCATCCGAAAGGCTTCTTCAACTTTCCCCCGCTTACAGTGCTGTCCTGAGCTCCCTTCCCAGACGTCTCAACCCCCATTCACACCTTTGTTCCAGTGACCTCAATAGGCCACAGGAAACAATGGAGCAGAGTCCTAAATTGGTTTCAACTAAAACCACCAATATGACCCACGCCCCCTTCACACCTGGGCACATGTGTTTACGCACATGATCAATAGAGGGTCATAACCACCTCCAGGGGACTACGCCCACAGGGGTTTAAATACCTGGGTCTCTCCACCATTTGGTTGAGAACTGAAGAAGCCTTTTGGATGAGAGGTGAAATGTCTTCAAGAAACAAAAAGAAGTCCAGTCGCCTTTTTTAAGCTCCAGAGAGACTCTGACCTGGATGACTGAGAATCTACACAGACAAAAGGAGGAAGTGTTTCAGAGTGGAGACAGAGGCAGTTTCAAAGTTCAGCTTTAGTAAATGAAGGAATTTAAAATAATACCAAGAGTGTCTGAGTGCTGTTGCTGTTTAAACCTTTATGTTTCTGCGTGTTCGTTTCATCGAACAGGAATGGACACAAAACAAACAGGAATAAGGAGTCCAATTAGTAAATTTAATAAAGCCATTTTCAAACAGTTTACAGATTAATCCGGGTCAGAACTGCATACCATACTCGTGTGAGATGGCATGAAGTACTGGCACTTTCTCATTCAACTTACAGTTGTCATATAGTCAGCTCATATCAGTCTTGGTTACATCATTATACAAAACAAGAAATGTGGAAAACAGAGAATTTCAACAACAGGGTGACCTCGAAGTCTCCATTTCTATCACTGTTTAGTCTTCATCAGTGTAGTTCAGAATACAGTTCGAACACAAAGTTCATCATGACACAGAACATTATAAGCTTCTGTATTTTAATCAGTTAAGTTATTTTCCAGACAAATTTCTCAGGGAAGTAAATGTACATAAGATATATATGGCATAATATCCCAACAATCCCCCTTTTGACCTCAGACATTTCTAAGGTCAACTTCACCAGCCTGACCTCGGGTGGTCAGCCAGGACTGTGTTGATATTAAGAGCCAGAAGAGGATTCTTGTGAAACTAATCTTATACTATTGTGATTGTGAAGTTAGCAATTAGACAGGGTTTAATAATGTCATATTTATAATGGATGTACCTACTTTCTATACTTTCTTAACAACTGAAAAACAAAAAGAAAACAAGCATTAGTCTTTCATGTGTCAATGTTGTTCAGTGAAGTGGATTAGCTTTTAAATTTAATCAGTCCAAAGTAAATTCTGCATATAAATTGACCCACATGACAAACCGTAACATGAAACAGTCACTATCTAATAATTTTCCTATGATTCATTAAAAATGTGGATTGCATCCCTTCAGGATCAAATCCAGTTCCATGATGAAAATCTTACTGCAAACATAAAGAAATGATCACTGATCAGTGCACAGGTAATAGTTATATATGCAGCCTTCTTTCAGCCTTCAGCACAGCTGCTCATATTCACCAAAGCCATGATGTTCAAACCACAGTAATCAGCACTCGTCCCTGAGATGCATTCCTGCACCTCTGTAGACATCAGCTCTTCACTTATGGCCGTCATCCTGGTTAGTTTCCTGTTAAAGGCTCATAATGTCTCAGTATGATCTCAGGTACCTGTGGAAAAAGTCCAGTCAAGAAAGTTCCAATTTTTCCCTGTCAACTAAACAAAATACCTGCAGGTCTGTGGGTCAATCATTAAATTTGCACAAACTAAAACAGGACATCAAAATGCCCATAAATATTCTAAGGATGTATTTATTCAATGGCTTTTATTTATAAATCTTTTCTTTTGTTTATTAGCCTGAGAAAAATGAGCTTGAAATTTTCATACACCATTAATTTGCTAATTTACTGAGTAAGTGGATTCAATCCACCCAAAGTGAACCTGATTTAATGCACCTAAAGTTAAATGTCAGATTAAGCAAAAAGCTAATTTGTGCTTCGGTCTGTCTATGAGTGAGTGAGTGAGTGAGTGAGTGAGTGTGTGTGTGTGTGTGTGTGTTTGTGTGAGAGTGTGTGAGAGTGTGTGTAAGCTGCTTCTTCATTGCAAGTGTTTATGTGTTTTTTTCTATAAGCTCAGTGTCAGCTTCTCATTTTTCATCCAATTGTAAAGTTAACTTTTGCATTTTGGTCTCAAAGTCATCAGAAAATTCAAAATACAAATGAATATCCTTAAATTAAAATTTGACACACCTTCTATGTAAGCAAGAGTGGAACAAAAAGAACACAAGAAAACAAAAACAAAACATGGGATGATTCTCAAAATATCTAAAAATAATCATTTTAAAGTTCTCTAATCTTAAACAGCTCTTGGATAACTCTGTCTATAAAATTACTGTTCAATTCTGACTCCATTGCATGTGAAAATCTGGGGAAATAAAATATCTTACAGAGATCGACAATCAAAATCATTTCAAAGTATTCTACTGGACTCAAAATTATATTTACTCTGTAAGGGTCTGTACCCCAAAGAAAAGCATAATTATGGCAAACAAAATATGGCTTCATAAACCTCAAGTTACTAAATTATGAAGGGGAAAAATGCATAACCTTGACCTAAAACAACATCAGGAGTTGTTACTAGTTCAGCAGTGAAATAAAGGCTTTAACTATTTTTTTTTTTCTTCATTTTGTGTAATTCTATGCTTTTAAATCTAAACCCCTGCAGTGGGATTTTCACCAGAAAACAAAATAAAATAAAATAAAAATGTTATGGACAGTCTTTAGTCAAAATGTAGATACTTTTAGGGTCAGAGGTCATACTCACAGCACCATTGTTGACCTTACATGCAGCTCACTGCAGGTTTGTCATCTTTGGTCTGAACTGAAATCAGGGCGTGTCCCCCTGAGGCCTCATGGGAATTTATAAGAGAACAATAGTTAGTGTTGGAGGAAGCATTAAACAAATTATACTCTTGAAACCACAAAATTCTGGCCCCTGTAGAGGTGACCTTACTATAGTAGTTGAGTCAAACTACTGAATATAGCATAACTGTAATTAAAATCTTGAAATCAATTGCTTTCTGCCTGGGAGTTCTTTGACCTTTGACCCTCTAATGTGCTCTGGTTCTTCACTGAGACCCTGTGACTGGTCGCACCTGTTGTTATCAACCCCCACATCAAAAAAGGCCTCCTATGGATGACCCTCTTTCTGGGCTCAGACTTGTGCACAAAGATCATTGGTCAAGAACTCTCAGGTCACCTGTTCATGTGATGGTTGGCCGCCTCCTTCTGAGCACCAGGAGCCTTTTTTTGATTCTTAGAGCTTTCAGTCTGTTCAGGATGAGCTTGAACACCTCGATCTGCACCAGTTTCTTTATTGGTAGCTGTTCAGCATTGGTATTCCCGTGGTATGGAGGGAGCCACTTTGATGACTGCTGCTTCTGTTCAGTCAGTATTTCTGAATACAGTTCCAAACCTGATCTATCAGTCGCCCAAACCTGCTATCAATGAGACCTGAACATCTCCCATTTTTACGCTCTTTGTTGATGAGAGAGGAAACTTTGATGATGTTTCGTCTATAGATGCACAACATTCCTGTGATGAGGACTTTGAAGGTCCATCTTCTAGTAGCTCATCAGTCCACCACTTATTTACACAGCCAGAGTTATAAGACTTAGTCTCATGAAACAGATTGTAAAAGCTTTGGACAAGGACAGAAGATACTTCAAGAACCCGTGTGTCCAGTTTACAGCTCTAACTTATGAGAAAATAAAGGACTGTTGATGGCTCACAGACTAGGCTGTTTCTTTACTACAGTGAGGCACATGCATCAGGTGTGTTTGCTGATGACCTCATAGAGAAATCATTGAACAGTTTTCCAAAACGTGGCTCCAACAACAGTATAAAGGTTCACTTTTCACCAAGCAAGAAGGTGAGAGATTCCACCAAAATCTTAAAACAATGGAAAAACTACCAAAGGAGATGGAATACAGGCATGAGTACAAACTACTACTGCTGTCTTATGAGAGACTGCCAAGAAGCCAGGTATTCAAGCCAAGGAGAGGAAGTTCAGACCTGTAGGTGTATATTTACTAAGCTGTACGTCTCACCAGGTCTATAAATAAAGGGGAAAAATGGATTATTATTTTGTGACAAAACTGTACACGAATGCATATTTATACTGTGTTTTTGAATTCAGCATAATTGATTCAGGTACTGTCAAGTATTTTCTGGAAAACAGGAAAACAGTTTTTTCTTGTGTGAAGCAGGGCGGTGTTCATCAAAGCTGGGATCTACCAAGTGTTACCTTTATAAATCTAAGTCTTCATATGTGACCTGACAAAATGCTGATGAAGACTGAAAACTAAATGAACAGATCAGACCCCGTTACTGATTGACCTGTGATGTCCCAGTCAGACTGATTTAGGTGCAAATTTTACATTCCTCTGACTAATTATATTTTTACGTGTGGACATACAGTCATGGCCGAAAATGTTGGCACCCCTTAATATTTTCCATAAAATGAAGTATTTCTCCCAGAAAATTATTGCAGTTACACATCTTTTGTTATGCACGTGTTTATTTCCTTTGTGTGTACTGGAACAACACGAAAAACAGAAAAAAAAAAGCCAAAATTCATATAATTCTATGCAAAACTCCAAAAATGGCCTGGACAAAATTACTGGCACCCTCAACTTAATATTTGGTTGCACACCCTTTGGAAAAAATAACTGAAATCAACCACTTCCTATAACCATCAACAAGCTTCTTCCACCTCTCAGCTGGAATTTTGGACCACTCTTCTTTTGCAAACTGCTCCAGGTCTCTTATATTCTAAGGCTGCCTTCTCCCACCATTAATTTTAAGATCTCTCCTCAGGTGTTCAATGGGATTTAGATCCAGACTCATTGCTGGCCACCTCAGAACTCTGCAGCTCTTTGTTTTCATCCATTTCTTTGTGCTTTTTGAAGAATGTTCGGGGTCCTGCTGCAATTTTGAAATGGTGCCAACAATTCTGTCCAGCCCACTTTTGGAGTTTAGCATGAAATTATATGGATTTTGGCTTTTTTTTTACCCTCTTTTTAGTGTTTTTCCAATACACACAAAGGAAATGAACATGTGCATAACAAAACATGTGTTATGCATCTTCTATGCAGCAGTATGTTGGAGCAGCAGCTTGTCTACAGCTGAGAGGAAGAGGATAGACAAGCTCATCAGGAAAGCCAGCTCTGTCCTAGGATGTCCTCTCGACTCAGTGCAGGTGGTGGGAGACAGAAGGACTCTGACCAAAATAACATCACTGATGGACAAGGTCTCCCACCCCATGCATGAAGCTGTTGCTGAGCTGGAGAGCTCCTTCAGTGACAGACTGCTGCATCCTAAATGCACAAAGGAGCGTTACCGTAGATCCTTCCTCCCAGCAGCTGTAAGACTTTATAATCATCACTGCTCCCAACAAAAACCACAATAACCTACACAATGTGGGATAATATATAATATACTGTAAATAGTCCGGCCTGTTAAGGTTCAACACACAGGCACATCATGTACATTGTATATAGTGTTATTATTAGTAGTATTAAGGTTAATCTTGTTTGTTGATTTTATATATATTTATATTCTTTTCTTAATAGTGTGAATTATTATATTTTTACTTATATTTATAATAACTGCGGCTGCTGTTACACCCAAATTTCCCCTCTGTGGGACAATAAAGGCTGTTTCTTCTTCTTCTTCTTCTTCTTAAAACCTTGGCACCATTCTCTTTTCCTTTTTTCTTCCCCACACATAGTGACACACACACACACACAGCTATGGATTACAAAACAACTAATATTGACCACTGGAACATTGTCCTGTTCCTTTTAAACAACAACAAATAACACCATACAAATTCACCTCAAAATATTTTGTCCTTATTTCCTATTTCTCTCTGAAACAAACATGACAATACAAATACACAGCAGTACTCAGTCACACAGACAGACACGTGGAGGCCTCCTTACACACACAAAGACACACATTCAAGCATCCATCAGTTTTTTTTCAATATTCATTATCAGTGATGGCGGTAACGCGTTGCTTAGTAACGCGTTACTCTAATCTGACTACTTTTTCCCGGTAACGAGTAATCTAACGCGTTACTATTTTCAGTCCAGTAATCAGATTAAAGTTACTTATTCAAGTAACTGTGCGTTCCTTTTTTTGTCATTTTCCTTCTTGTCTCGGTGAGTGACGTCTGGCTTATGCGACAGTTAAATCACAAACAATGGCGGAAGGAGAGAAATGCGCATTTTTTAGTTGGAGATACAGGCATTATTTTGTGTTTGTGTCAGTCAAAGACAACAATATCAAGGTTCGTTGTACACTCTGTGCTGGTGTCAAACTGCTATCCTGCTTTAAAAACACGACGTCTAATTTGAAGAAGCACTTGGAGTCACAACACGGCACAGTCAAATTTCTGGAGCAAGTACCAGCTAGTGCGATGCAGACAGCTGTGACTACAGGAGGCCCCCCAGCTGCCAAACAACAAAGGCTGGACTTTGGTCCAAAACCAGTAAGTGGGGGAGAGCTGAAGAAATTGGTCGGCCAGTATGTAGTGGAAGAAATGCTACCCTTAAACACAGTTGACTCGCCCTCGTTTCGTGCCATAATAAACAAGATCCCTACTACCATCAGTGCCGAGCTGCCTCACAGAGCAGCTTTTTCTTCTTACCTGGAGAAGGAGTATGCAGAGATGGCGAGAAAGCTGAAGGCTGCGCTGAACGAGGTCGACTTTGTGTCAACTACCGCGGATATCTGGACTGCTAACAACAGAAGCTATATGGGAGTAACGGTCCACTGGATCAGTAGATCCACATTAGAGCGCAACAAGGCTGCATTGGCATGTAGGAGAATTCGCGGTCGACACACGTATGATGTTATTGGTGCAGAAATCGAAAACATTCACTCTTCATATGGATTACTCAACAAAGTAGTTGAAACAGTGACTGATAATGGATCCAACTTCGTGAAGGCATTTAAAGTTTATCAGCCTGCCACAGAGTACGATGATGAGATGGAGGAGGAAGCGTCCATCCCCACAGATGATGATGTCACATTTTTAGATCTGTCAGAAATCCTCTCAGCTGAGAATGAAAGTGATGATGGTCAGCTGATTCTTCCCCCGCACCACAGGTGTGCTTCACACACCATCAACATCATTTCCACAAGTGATGTGGAGAAATATTTAACTTCCCATCCAGAGAGCAAGGCTGTGTATAGGAGCAGCATAGCAAAATGCACTGCTCTTTGGACCAAATCAAGTAGATCTGTCCTTGCATCAGAAGCAGTGGAGGAAGTCAACAAAAGAAAACTCCTGGTACCACAAGAATTCCTTTTTTGAGGCTGTATATAGAATTGCAGAAATCCCCATGAGTGAGCTGAATACTCTGTGCACCAAGCTGGGGGTTAACTGCTTCAAAGACAGAGAGTACCAGTTCCTGCATGAGTACTGCACCATCATGAAGCCTCTGACTGTAGCACTAGACATTTTACAAGGTGAATGCCCTTATGGGACTTTACTACCCACACTTGAAGTTCTGATGCAGAAGACCCTGGCTGTGAAAGATACCCTCTCCAGGATGACTGCAGGCCTTCCACATGCCATAGTGCAGGTATGTTCCTTCTTTAAGCTAGTTAAAATTTCATGCATCACACTATTCATAAACATGGAGCAGAACATTCATTATCATTGCAAAGCAGATTAAAACAAATACAAATATCAGTGAGTAACCTAAAACAAAATTAAATCCACAATATTGATCCCACATTAGGCATTTTTTTTGTCCAAGTAATTCAGTGACATAACTACTAGGCGTTTTAGGAATAAACATCAATTATATTTTTCAGGCTATCCAAACTCGTTTTGCCAGTGTGCTGGACCACAAAGATGCCCTTCTCGCAGCTGTCAGTTGTCCAAAATTCAAACTCCGATGGCTGAGAGACGCAGGTAGGAGGGAGCAAGTAAAAGAGCTGCTGACAGCAGAGTGCTGCACAACTGCTCCTGCAGCACAGAGCCCTGCCAGTGTGCCCACCACATCTACCACCCAAGGTGAGATGGATTTCTTCACTTTTGAGGCAGAGCCAGAGGAGACTTACTCTGCAGAAAAGGAAGTCATGGACTACCTAATGTCAGCCTATGACCTTCAGGTTTTGCATCAGTTTTCAAACATAAAAAACATTTTCTTGAAGTATAACACTCAAACCCCATCAAGTGCTCCTGTGGAGCGGCTTTTCAGTCTGGGGGGTTTGGTGCTCACGCCTAGAACAAATAGACTTTCTGACAAGAGATTTGAGAAACTTCTGTTAATGAGATACAACAACTGGTTTAGTCACCCCACTCCACTGTTTCACTCATAATCTGCAAATACAACATAAGATTAGACCAAAGTGTCAAAAGTAGACATGATGTCAGCCTGGTATTATACACCATACACAATGTTTTGTTTTGTAAAAAACACTCCTTGTTGCTCGAATGCTGTGAACAACAGATTCAAAGTTAAGTTTTGCCATTACAGTGTTAACAGTGAAATATGTCAGGTCAAGAGAAACTGTCTTTATTTTATTTATTATTAAAATATGTATTTTTTTTTTCAGAAAATAGTTTTTAAGTTCAAGTTTAAATGTCATGAAATACATTGTTGAAGTTACTGTTAAAAATGCACTTCCAATAAAGTGAGTACTGGAAAAACTGTCGTTTTAATGCTGAGGCGGCGTGAGGTGTTGTTGGCAGCTGCGGAATGTAACTAAAAAAGTAACTTGTAATCTAACTTAGTTACTTTTAAAATTAAGTAATCAGTAAAGTAACTAAGTTACTTTTTAAAGGAGTAGTCAGTAGTCGGATTACTTTTTCAAGGTAACTATACCATCACTGTTCATTATTGCTGTAGATTTTTCTTTCCCAAGTGACCTAATTTTGGGATTGCTTAGTTAGTTTCTGACCCAAAGATCAACTTTTACCTGATTAAGATGGAGAGATTTCTCCTTTAAATTTAGCTTTCAGCTTAATATTCTTGGTTTGAAGTTTACTCTAAAATAATTTTATATCACCAGTTATTTTGAAGTTTCACCCTCTTTTTAATCGGAGCCGCTTTTCTACACCCAGTGTCGTCAGTCATTTTGTCAGTCAGTCCAAACTGCAAGAACAAAAACAATATTAGCAAGGTACCATTTATATTTTTTCTTGTTTTAGGATTTTTTCTTTTATTACAAAACTCTTTATCTCTTTAATTCTTTATTTCTCTGTATTCTTTTACTTTTACTTTATTCTCTTTATTCTATCTTTTATCTTTTGAGGCTTTTAAATGGTTTTAGTTGCTTTTATGGATTTCTGAAGTGAAGATTCTAATCAAATAACCATATAACCATAAGCTATTACTCTCGTCAACTTCTACCAGGAGTGCTATGTCTTTACGCGCTAGACCAACCTCTCTATACCGGGAGGACACTGGTAAAAAGCAAATGGCCAGTTCACTTCAGAAAAACCAAAGGCCTCTAAACCTAAAAACCCCCTGAGAAGGGCACTCGTTCGGTCCGCTGGCCAGACGGCCCATGGGCTTATCCCCGTCCGACTCATTTTGCCTATATTTCTTTACTCTTTTAAACTCTTTTATTCTTTTCAACTCTTTTTCTTTAACTCTTTTAAACTCTTTTTTTTTTCTCAAACTTTTACACCTGTGTAAAATGGCTCGAATTACACCTTCCTCCTGTCATACCACCAGTGACCATAATTTGATGCAATTCAATTTGCAGATATTTAGAAAAGGTCTCTGCCAACCTTTAGGTGGAGATCTCCTGGTCACTGATAGAGTCTGGAAGTCAGTACTGTCACGAGGAACCTCGAAGCGGCGATTATCGGTGGCCAAATTCACTCCTTATTCCCAAGAAACTCAAAAACATATAAAAACATCTGAAAATCAAAAACATTCCTGTTTGATCACGTTGGGCGTCACCAATTGTAGGAATTTAAAATAATACCAAGAGTGTCTGAGTGCTGTTGCTGTTTAAACCTTTATGTTTCTGCATGTTCGTTTCATCGAACAGGAATGGACACAAAACAAACAGGAATAAGGAGTCCAATTAGTAAATTTAATAAAGCCATTTCCAAACAGTTTACAGATTAATCCGGGTCAGAACTGCATACCATACTCGTGTGAGATGGCATGAAGTACTGGCACTTTCTCATTCAACTTACAGTTGTCATATAGTCAGCTCATATCAGTCTTGGTTACATCATTGTACAAAACAAGAAATGTGAAAAACAGAGAAATTCAACAACAGGGTGACCACGAAGTCTCCATTTCTATCATTGTTTAGTCTTCATCAGTGTAGTTCAGCATACAGTTCAAACACAAAGTTCATCATGACACAGAACATTATAAGCTTCTGTATTTTAATCAGTTAAGTTATTTTTCAGACAAATTTCTCAGGGAAGTAAATGTATGTAAGATATATATGTGGCATAATATTCCTTCATAAAGCAGTGAGAGGCTAAACAGGTGAACTGAAAGAAACTCCAAAACCAGTTTTCAGTCAACGACTCTGCTTCTGTCTGGAAAGTTCTCAGTGACCCAACCACAAGCCTAAAGCCCCCCCACTGCACCAGCAGTTCACACCTCACCAACAGCCTGAACAGCTTCTCCTGTAGCTTCAACAATGGGACAGACCTGTTACTCCCCCACCCCAGTCCCACCACCTCCACCATTCATACTACAACAGGGACCTGCTCACCACCTCACAAGTCTCTCCACCCCCCATGACGCCTCTCTCCATAGTTGAGAGAGATGTAGATACTCTTTCAGAGACAGAACCCCCACAAAGCAGCTGGACCAGACTCAGTGTCTCCATCATCTACCACACAGTGGATCCCAGTAGAAAGCAAATATAGAAACAGGAGAACATCTGAATTCACTCTGTGCTAAACATTCATTTGATAGAAGGAACAATTGTAATCATAGTCAGATCTACCTGAGCTTTAATGATGGGGCCTTTTAACCCACACATTCAACACTTTTTACCAGCTTTCCTTCCTGGCTTTGACTGCTGCAGCTGTGTTTGACACTGGAAGACATTTTTAAATTCTTCTTCACTCTTCATGATTATAGTTTATTCTTTTGGGGGAAATGCAGCTTTAAACCTTCAAATGTTCAAGTGAACCCAACAATACACAAGAAAAATCAATCTGATTGATCACAAGTGGACAAACTTCTGGCTTCTGTAGACAAAATAAAATCCAACAATTAATCCACAACATGATTAAAACATTCTTCTTGTCCCAAATCACCAAGAGCTGCACATGAAGCACCACAATATGTTTTTATCCTCAGTGATTTCAGATATGAACTCTGTTTACTTTCATCAGTGTTTGTTAACATCTTCCTCTGCATTAGTTTATAGCAGCGACTCATTCAAAGGAGACTTTTTAGGAGTTCACTTCCTCTCATGTGTTCATCCTCAGCAGTTTTCTACTAAGCTACTAAAGTTAGCTCGATGCTTACCTTTAGCTGAGCCCACAGACAGAGATTAACGCTGTTCTCAGGTCAGATCCAGGAGATCAGGGTGCGCGGATCGATCCAAGTATCAATAGTTGGTAGTGATGTTGGATCGATGCTTTAGTTTGTTTCTCCTCTAAGTTCACTTCTTTTCCTCCATGAAAAAGCAGCTCTCTCTGCTCTCCGACCACGCAACCGCAGTTTGCTCCGCCCCCTTCTTCCTGCTCTGCTGTGGTTTGTTGCTGCGCGGTCACGTGACTCCGCTGCGCTCAGAAACCACGTGGGCTGCAACAGCAGCAACTTAAGCAGACATGAAAAAGGGCAACAAAGAAAGAAAGAGGAGGGAAATCAAAATCAGTTCATCTTAATCATCAATAACCTGAGTGAATGCAAACTGCAGTTTTTCAATGATTTCATGCATTAAGGGAACAAAGTGATCCAAACCTACCTGCCCTGTGGGAAAAACTCATTTGCCCTCGTGTTCAATGATCAATGAACTGTGATGAAGCAGATTGTTGGAGAGCTGAGTTCAGTCTCACTGCCACACTCAGACCTGATCACTGCAGAGCTGCTGAATCAGGAAGGCCCTTAAACACAAGCTGTGTGACAAAGTGAAGCAGCTCAAAGATGTCAGGAAGCAAAAAAGGAGCTTCCAAGACAAAGAAAGAAGCTGAAAGGAACCAATGCAGACACAAATGAGCCTCTGACAGAGAAACATGCAGACACAACACCACAAGCACCAATACTAAGGAGACAAAACCACATTCAAGTTACAGGAGCAGCTGAAGGACAAAAAGCTGTGATCATTAAAGAACTTTGAGCTTTGGACAAATATCACACATGTTCACAATTATGAGAACTTCATCCAAACCATCATTTCCCATCAGGAAGCCCTCCCCCACCATGTCCCTTGCAGGGTTCCGTAGTTTCCTGTTTAGCTGCTCATGTTGTTATTAAATATTGTGAATGTTTCCACACATGAAGCTCTGCAGGTAGAAATGCTCTGCTATGCATGTCAAAGGTCATATATGAAAATCCACACAGCCCTGAGTTCAAATCTCCAGTTTGATGTGTTCAAATACAGTGAGCATGTTTCCTGTTTGCTGTGGCTTTGTTTTAGATCAAAGTCAGAAGTTGTTTGGTGTCAGTAACCTAATACGCCTCAGGCAGGTAGAAAGTGGATGCAGGTGTTCAGAGGGACTGCTGTGTGGTTACTATGGTGAGGTCACTTTACTGATCAGTACTATACTTATTAAAGCAGAAGCACACAGAGCAGCAGGGATCAGATGCTGATTGGTGCAGGAACACGCTCACCTGTGGAGGGCGCTGCATGCTGCTGTGCTCTCCTGTGGCCTGTCTCAGCCTTTGCTTGAAGCTGCTGCCTGTTTGGACAGTCTGATGCTGAGATCCTGCCCATGTGAGGAAAAGCTCGCAGACACACAGCAGCGATTAGTTCCAGATGTTCTTGTGTTTCAAAGTGCTCTAACTTAAGGCTGAAACAGCTGCCACAGTCTCTCTGACAGGATCTCCTGTGAAAGCGCTGACAGGTGTATCCACTGATCCACCTCACCTGGATGTTAGCTTTAAGCTGGAGGAGGACTTAAAGACTCACACACTGATTAGACAACAGTGACAGGTGCTGCTTCTGGCTGCTGTCTTTCATCCAGTGTCTGCAGCTCCAGTCTCACACCTGTATATTACACAAAGTCCTGCACAAATATTCAGATATTAGACAGCTTCAAGCTTCAGATTTGGAAGAAAGCCAACATGATGCTTCCCAGTGCTCGGACCTTTGGAAGGAAAAGAAAAGGTCAAAGGTGGAGCCTGAATAGGATTCATTTGCATATTTGCTGCTGTTTGAATCCATAGCTGAGATTGTTGTTTGTAAATGAAGCCAAACATTTGTCTCCTCCTGGTGTCGCTGGGATAACTGTACATGTACTCTGATCTGTGAGTGAGTGCACCACAGCACACAGCAGCAGAGACTGGATCCAAGGAGAAGAACACAAAGGACACACAAACACTGGGAGACATGCTGTTCATTTGATGAGTTTATTAGAGATTTCCATCATGGATTCATTGTGGGAACGAACTGCAGGGAAAAGAGCAAAAGTGGAAAAAGACAGAACAACAACATGTGGATCCTGGAATAATCACAGCTTCCATCTTTAAAGGACTGAAGAGGAAGACTGTCATGATTCTGGGCCGTGTGCCCAGTATTTTGTGTTTAGTTATTTTGGCTTCTGTTTTCATTGAGTCCTTGTTATGTTTTCCAGTTTGTATTGGGCTTTGTTCATTCATGTAGTTCCTGTCTTATTTTGGTACTGTCCGAGTTCTAGTGTTGTGTGTTTAGCTTTCCTTCCTGTGTCTCTCTCCCAGGTGTTCCTTATCCTCTCGTTACCTAGTGTGTTTATATTGTCTGTGTTCCAGTCAGTCCCTGTCGCGTCATTGTCGTCAGTGTTTGTCTTCTGTGCTTGTCCTGCAGACAGACAGACAGACAGACAGACAGACAGACAGACAGACAGTTAGTTTGCGTTTGCTCCCTTGTATGTCTGCAACCCTGTCTTCAGCATTAAAGCTGTGTTTTTGAGTTTATTCCCGTGTCTTTGGTGTCTGCTTTGAGGTCCTCACTCCTGCCAGCTGCAGCAGATCATGACAGAATGACGCGACCAATGGACCTCGCAGACACAGACTCTGGGAGGACCGGCATTCTGGAAAAATCCCCGGCGACGCCGCTATCCTCCCCAGCCTGTGTTTAAGGAACTCCAAGTAGGTGGGCTTTTCCTCGCTTCAGCTGTTCACTCAGCTGCTGCTCCGCTCGCTAGTCCCTCCTCTCCGGTGCAGACTGCACGGTCTCGGAGGAGAAAGAGTTCCCAGCGGCGACAGAGGAAATTTTCTCCGGAGCCCGTTTCCGCAATGACACCGGAGGAATCATTTTCCCGTTTCCTGGGATATAGGGGTCCCTGGCAACCCAGCTCACTCACTTCACCGCCGCCTCAGCCTGTCTCGGAGGGTGGGCAGCTAGGTTTCCAGCAGCAGTGGAGAGACTCATCTCTGGTACCGTGCGGTATAATGCCGCGGATTTTGTCACTTCCACGGATCACCACCCGGCCATCACCGTCCTTCTCTCAGCCCACTGACACAGTGAGTAATCCTGTCTTCGCCTCTCTCCATGATGAAGGGACTGCTCACGAGGCACATGTGTCTGCCTCTGAAGTAAAAGACATCAGTGATTTAGTGATAAAGCTATGTGATCAGTGGCTTAAGAGGCCCTTAGATTCGTTTAGGAGAGCAATTGAACGTCGACTGAATACACTGGTGTCTGAAAATTCATGGCTTCTGGACTCTTTGCCTGCCATCATTAAGGACTTTGTTATAGAAATAACACATTTCGAGACACTTGACTCCTCCAAATCTCATGAAGAGGCTGTTCCTAACAAACAGGTCCTGGTAGATGTGTGCTTAGAGACTTTAACCCCTGCAAAGTCTGAGAGCTTGATCCCCGAGAGACCCTCAGCTCCTGGACCCGTTCTGTCACCTCAGGTGGGGATGGCTAGGGATCAGTCCGTCCCTGCACCCAAATCTGTCTCTCGGGTGTGGGCAGTCCAGCCTCTCAAGATAACAGTGGGCCTTCGTAAGCAGCCCGGGTCGTCTAAGGAGACGACTGTGTGCCCTGCAGAACGGCCCCAGCTCTCTCCCTGGTCTCAGCCACAGTTTTAAGCGTCGCCTGCAGCAGTGCCTCTTCCTCCACTGTCTCCGTTGCCGCCTGCAGCAGCGCCACTTCAGCCACTATGTCCTTCGCCGCCTGCAGCAGCACATCCGCCCCAGCTTCAGTCTCCGTCGCCTGCAGCAGAGCCCCTGCTGCCACAGCCTGCTGCAGCAGTCTCCAGACAACTACAGTGTGTAGCGCCGTCTGCAACGCCTCTTCAGCAACTGTCTCCGCCACTTGCATCAGCAGTAGGCCCCAAGCCACGGCCACGTACCACAGTTTCCTTGTCGCCCACTACTGCTGCAGCTCTCCCCCAGTCTCAGTCGTCAGCTGTGGCCCCAGCTTCCGTCCAGTCTCAGTCGTCAGCTGTAGCTCCAGCTTCCGCTCCGTCTCAGTCAGCAGCTGTAGCTCTCCTTTCACTCCAGTCCCTGTCTCTGACAGCTTCTTTAGCTTCAGCCCCACAAGCATTTTCTTCAGTTAGCTCCGTACCCCCTTTGGTTCCTCCGGTCAGTTCAGTTTCAGTTCCCTCAGTTTCAGTCCCGATCCCCTCGGCTCCTGCCCCCTCTGTAATTTTGGTTCCTTTTGTTCCCCCTCAGTCAGCCTCCCCTCAGTCAGCTTCGGTCCAGTCAGCTTCGGTCCCGTCAGCTTCGGTCCCATCAGCCTCCCCTCAGTCAGCTTCCCCGATTCCAGTTCCACCTCAGTCAGCAGCCTCCAAGTCAGCGCCCCAGACAGCTGTTCAGCCTGCACCACAGCCTTCAGAAGTGCCTCAGCCTGCACTCCATCAGTCTTCACCACCATCATCAGACTCATCCGAACCATCCGCAAAGCAGCCCCAGCCGTCGGAGGAGACGGCTGCGCGCCCTGCAAAGCAGTCCCAGCCTGCGCTGCCTCAGTCCAAGCGTCCGGAAGGTCCCACTCAGCCAGAGCCTGCGTTGGAGGGTCCTGCTCGGTCCGAGCGTCCGGAGGGTCCCGCTCAGCCTGATCCCCGTCCTGCGCCTCGTCCTGCGCCTGAGAGTCCTCCGGTGATCGCTCAGTCCGAGCCCCGTCCTGTTTCCGAGAGTCCTACGATGTCTGCTCAATCCGAGTCCCATCCTGCTCCCAAGGGTCTTGCGACGTCTGGTCAGTCCGAGGCCTGTCCTGTGCCTCGCCTGGAGCCCGAGGGTCCTCCTGTCTCGTCTCGCCCGCCACTGAGAGCACAGCAGGCCTCCAGTCTTGTCTCCACATCCTCGCCGCCACCACTGGGAGCGCGGTCAGCCTCCTGACAAACATTATGTTCCCCGGCCTGTGAATTCTGTCCCTTGGCCTGATCGCCCCCCTGACTTTTTGAACTGTTTCCCCTTGCCGATTGCTGTTTTTGTTCTGTTGTTGCTCTTAGTCGGGACATCTCCCTGGACTGTTTCGCCTCTGCTCTACCTCATTTCGGTGCCTTGCTTTGGACTGTTTTCCAGCCTTGTGCCGTTGCCTTTTGTTTTGGCCCTGTGTTGTTTGTTTTGTTTTGTTCCTGGGCTTCCTTTGTTTCTTCCTGCCTGGGTTTTGTTTTGGTTCCTATCCTGTGGGTTTGTTTCATTTTGGACTGTGTTGTTTCCCTGGCAGGCTCCCTGGACCATGTTTGATTTGTTTTGTCTCCTGGGTCAGTCAGTCAGTCAGTCAGTTAGTTTGCGTTTGCTCCCTTGTATGTCTGCTACCCTGTCTCCAGCATTAAAGCTGTGTTTTTGAGTTTATTCCCATGTTTTGGTGTCTGCTTTGAGGTCCTCACTCCTGCCAGCCGCAGCAGATCATGACAAAGAAGTTTACAAGGAATCATTGAGAACAGTTTCAAACATCAACTAATTGAATCCATGAATGTGAAAACGTGTTTGTGAGTGAAAGAGACAGACATGTACAGGCTGAACTATCTGTTCAACAGTCAGAGTGTTTCTCTAACAGGAGGACGCTCTTTACACTCAGCTCAGCACACACACACTGAGGAACCAGGATACATGAACCCAAACCCAGGATAAAGAGGTTCAGTGAATGTGGTGTTGAAGGTGTGGAGGTGGATCAGAGTGTCAGAGGAGACTCTGTAGAAGGACAGAGTGCCAGCAGGACAGTCCACATACACTGCTACTCTGTTAGAGACAGAGGAGGAGGAGGAGGAGGAGATGGATGTTAGTCTGCTATTGTGCCACACACAATAAGGTTCATCATCAGAGCAGTACAGTCTCCAGGACTGATCATTCCCTCCAAACAAACAGTCTTCACTGTCTCCTTTCCTTCTGATTCTTCTGTAACTCACTGATATATAAACGTCTCCTCTCCACTCGACCTCCCAGTAACAGCGACCAGTCAGACCATTTCTACACAGCAGCTGATCATAAACATCAAATCTGTCTGGATGATCAGGATATGACTGAACCTCCTTCACACGTGTCACCTTCCTGTTGCTGTCACACAGTGTTTGTGTTGATTGTGAGTTGACAGGAATCTGATGGAGAGAACAAACACAATCCAGCTGCAGTTATTGATCCATCATCTGTTCATTGATTGACACTTTGATGATGACTCCTGACATCAGAGATGTGAATGAGTGATGTGACAGTTTGAAGATGGTTGAATGTGTGCTGCTTTGTTTTCATCAATCACATTAAAAACACACTTACACTTCCTCAGACCTGGGCTCAGCCATCGCACTCCAGCAGGCTCCGCCCTGAAAGGAGGAGGGGGGTCAGAGGTTATTTCCTGTCTTCCTCTGAGCGTCTGCATCTCTGTTTTCTACATGTTTTTGTTCTGGCTCGGCCGCACGGCTAATTTCCCTTTAGGGCCGATGAAAGCGAAGCTGCGAGCACCACGAGGGATGACCGCATCATTGAACTGTTCTCAGATCAGCATCAAAACCCTGCAGCTGCAGGTCTGACCCGGCTACAGGCAGAGGCAGTGATGGCCAGTGGGAGCCTGTTTGAACACTTTGGAGTTCATTCTTTGAAGCTTTCAGTCTGGATGTTGTTGATGAGAAAGAAAGCATTCAAATGCAGCACTGGTCTCATCAAACTTCTTCTCAATCACTGAGTAGAGGAAAAGAAGTGACAGAGTCACAGCTGTGCTTCAGAGGCACACACACACTTGAAGATGTCTGACCTTTGAATATGACAAGTATAGGAAAATGATCCACGGATCAAGGAGATCAGATCCTGTGGATTAGTCTGCAGCACCATCAGATTGTTTTCCTGTTTTTGTCTCAAAGTGTCCTTTATACAGTCAGAAAGGCACAAAAGTCAAGAGGATTTAACCCAACAGCTGAAATGATGTTAGAACAGAGGATGTCCACGTGTTGGGCTCTTTGTCTTTCAGCAGTGCTTCACAGGATCTTCCAGTTACACATTGTTTTCACACTGGAACAACATTTGAATCTTCATTTGAACATCAATTCAAAATGACTCATTGAAGGGAATTTGCAGCTTTTGTCTTCCAGCTGAGAACTTAGAAGATCTGCAAACTGCACAAGGTTGTTAAAAGACTTGAACCTGGAAATGAGCTCAAAATGGAAAACTGGCTCAAATCTGAGACTACATCACGCAGAATAATCACACCAAGAAGAACAACTTCCTCTGTGGAGCTCAGGGGCGGAGCTCAGGGCTGGCTCCGCCTTCTTGTCTGCAGCAGATCTGTATCTCTATCACATCTGTATCAGCCTGTGGCTCGTTTTCTTCTTCTTCCCCAAATCCATGGACCTACTCTGAGGTCTTCCTCTTGTTTCTCCTGCCTAGCAGCTCCAATGGATCCCCTCTCCCTGCTCAGCTCCTCATGAAGGTAAACACAACAATGCTGAGAAGAAGAAGAGGCTCCGTTTTAGTGTGGAGCATAAAAACACTTTTAAAGCTGTGATGTTCCCAGTGGATCTTTCTGTTCTGACTTTAGAGGCTTTCTTTTATCAGTAAAAAGATCTAAGCTATGGTGATGAAAGCTGATATGGATCCTTTCAGGAGGAAAAATAAAGCATTTAGTCTTGTCATTTAGTACAAAGATGGTTGAAGTTTATTTGTCCAAAACCAAGCGAGGATGAACCATCAGGACCTGGGATTAAATCAAACCCAGGAGTGTTGGATGGAAGGTGGGACAATAGCTGCACACCTACATATCTGTAATGATTAAAGGCTTTCTAGCCATCCTTAGTGTTTAAGAAGATAGCAGTGATCATGTTGGTAGTTCCCTCTGCCCATCTGTGGGGCTCTGCCATGCTTACAGTAAGGCTGTCATGTCCTGGGCTGTTTGCCCAGCGTTTTGTGTTAATAGTTTATTTCCTGAGTTTGTCCTCCCTGTATGTTTGTCGTGTTCCCAGTGTTGTGATTCGTCTGCGTGTTCCTTGGTTTATCACTTCCTGTCTTATTTTGCCAGTGTGATTTCCTTGTGCTTTGTGTTTAGCTTTGATTCCCCTGTGTAATTAGTGTCGTTTGCCTCACCTGTTGTTCCCTGCTGTTTCCTCTGGCCCTGATTACCCATTGTGTATGTAAGCCCTCAGTTTCCATTGGTTCCTTGTCGAGTCGTTGACGTTGTGTGCCCGTGTGTTCCCGTGCTCCCTGTGTCTGCCCGTCGTCTCCCTTCCACGGTTTTTGTATTTGTTTTTCCCTACGTTAATAAATACGCTTTAAGTGATGTTTACCTCTGGTGTCCTGCGTGTTTGCCCGTCCTCGCCCGTTTCCTCCCCGGTCATGACAAAGGCATTAGAAACTACTGATCTGACCTTTGAACTTTGAGTTTATTTGATCGATACAAACAAAGATCAATGCTTTATTCGTCCTGCTGAAAAAGACCATCCTAATGACAAATATAGAATCTACCATTTGGAGAGCAGATTTGAAGACATGAAGCAAACTTTGTGTGAGTTTACAGCTGCCATGGCGATAGCAGCATACTATGTTTTTAGCTGATTATTAGGCCGGACATAAGACAGGGAATACTGTTCTTAACCTATGAGGTTTCAGAGGCATTTGACTTTCTGTATTGATGATATCGGCACTCGGCCCACTGTAACCTCTGATTATAGCGCTATAATTGATATATAAATTATATGGTTTTGCCTCTTTAATCTCTTTGTATGTGATAAGCCTACAAATGATGGAGGATCCTCCAGTATGATTGTCGCCTATGTGTTGAAGCAGGGTTATAATAGTTTTGGGTTTTATATTATGGTTTAGTTTTAGTTAGTTTTTACTTTTTTTTTCTTTAATTCAGTTAGTTTTAATTAGTTTTCAGAGCGGTTTTGCTCGTTTTTATTAGTTTTTATTTTTGGTTTATTGCTTAGTTTTAGTTTAGTTTCGTTAGTTTCAGTATTAGTTTCAGTTTTTCATACTTTGTCAGGTGCAAGATTCAAGGTACAAGAGTAACTCTTGTGTAATAAAAACTCAAAAAGATCCTGTTTAAAGAAATATATTCAACAACCAGCTGTTCACAGACAGCAGCACTACAGGCTAAATGTGTGTAATATTAAGGACACACATGAACATCAACAGGGAGAAACACAGAAAAACATGAACTCCAAACTCAATAAACAATAAAGTTCAGCGTCAGTGCAGCAGATTAACAACAGCTTCTGTTTGGAGCTAGCTTGGTTAGATGCTCCATATGTGGCCGACCTCATGTCGCATTTCTGCTTGTGTAGCTGGATTGTGTGTTCATTACCTTACGGTCGTGTGCTGGTGTTTTATATGCGGTGCTGGGACTTCTTTTGGTCCTCGCTCTTTGTGCTCAGTGTTTGGCTGCAAACATATTTGTCCCTGTTATTTCTTCATTCCCTCGACTCCTTATATTGATTGTTCCTGATTGTTATTCTCTCACTGATAAAGTGGCTGGAAACACAAGGACGGAGCAGGTTCATCACAACGTTGCGGCTGCGTGGCAGCGACGAGGAGTCACATTTCTTCAGAGGTGAACGCCAGATTGTCGGTTCAGAGCGGTTTCCTTGTGTGCGCTTCTCAGGTGGACTTTGGACTGAAGAGACAAACAGAACGATCAAGGGAACATCCAAGGTCCCCAAAACCAGCAGCTGATGGGAACCAGCCTGAACCAGCCTGAACCAGCCTGAACCAGCCTTGCATATTTCAGATATTTCTAATGATGTAATAGAATGAGATTACAAAAAATTATATGTCTGGGTTTAGCCAGAGAGGGGTTCAGACTTCATGCCCTGAACCAGCTGATTTGTATTAGCTCAAATAGGTTGCAAGTCTCACCCAGACCGGTCTGTGACTTGTGTGATTCTTGGCTGATTAAATTCAAGTTATTGATTTTTATTCCGTTGTCGTCTGAATCCTTTTAAAAGAACACGCACATGTATCAGGGATTAATTAAACTCCAACAAATCTGATGGAGAGCAGAAATATTGAAATGGAAGAAGTCAATAAAAAAAGGCTGTATTTACAGGAACCCTGCAGCATGGATACAAATGTTTCCAGAGGAAATGCTCAACATGGACAATTTTGTTCAGAAGAAGAAAATGAATTTGATTTGTGCTGATCTGAAGACAAATTTATGAATAACTGATTTCATCCACACAGTGTGCAGCATCAGAAGCTGCTGCTGGAAATATACCTGGATGACAGACGTGCTTCTAGAAGAATGGTCAGAAATTCCCATCAACGCTCCTAAAACTGTGGAAAGCCTTCCCAGAAGAGCTGAAGCTGTTACAGCAGCAAAGCGTGGGCCCACATCATGTTAAAGCCTCTGGATTAAGAATGGATGTTACTCAGGTTCATGTGAGCGTGAAGGCAGACGAGTGAATACTTCAGACAGTACAGTGTAGTACTGACAGTAAATGTTACTGTTGATTTAAAGTTATTTATTTGACACATTTACATAATGATCTATAATCAAAGTAATGTAGCTATTCAACCCTGTAACTATATTATTTTTATCAAAGTAATCATAAATCACTTTTCGTGTTTTTGTTTTAAATACTTTAAATAATCATATGAACAATGTTTCAGAACAAATATTTGAAAAAATAATAATAATTTGAAACATGATAAATTTCAAAAGTTACTTAATTTAATTTAAATGAAGTCATAACTTAAATTAAATGGTTATTCAGTTAGAATGTTTCTCTCTAATGGCAGAGAAATTATAAATAAAAATAGATTAATGTCATTTTTTCAGCTGCATGAATGTTGGAAACAGGTTTTCACCTAATTTAGCAGCTGACAAATAAAACCTATAATATAAATGATTCCTTTGATGCCTGAGCTGAGCCAATCAAGCTCTCATAGTTCATTACATATTACTGATAAATATGTAACAGAAACTTTAGAAAGAGAAGGTTTATTTTTCTAAAGGTTTGAAGCCAAAATCCTGGACTGACCCTGATCAGCAGGCAGTGACTCTCCATGTCACTCAGCGTGCTCCAGAGCAGGTTAGATCTGCAGCTCTGAGCTCCAATCTTAAACTAAGTCCATCACAATTTGGGATCCTGAGAGTTTTGCTCTGCAGCATCTGGGCTAAAGCCTTCCACTTGCTGCTCCAGAACCAAACTGAGCTCCAACTAAAATGTACATAATCAAATCACTCAAATATGAACCAACGTTTCAGTGCAGTGAACTCGCTGTAATGTTGAGGAGAGCAGCATCAGAAGATGGAGCACTGAGCTCCTAAAGGGATGGACGTGCTCAGCAACAACACTCAAGTAGGCTGTGGTGTTTCAGTGATGCTCAGCTGGTACTGAGGGGCCCACAGTGTGCCAAGAAAACCTCCCCACACCATCACAGCACCATCAGCCTGAACTCTTGGTCCAAAGATGGAGCCGTGCTGTCATGTTGTTGATGCCAGATTCTGACCATCTGACTGTTACAGCACAAACTGAGACTCATCAGACCAGGTGACGTGTTTCCAGGTGTTCTTTATCTTCTGTTGTCCACGTCTGCTGAGCCTGTGTGAACTGTAGCCTCAGTTTCCTGTTCTTAGCTGACAGCAGGTGCACTCGCTGTGGTCTTCTGCTGCTGTAACCCACTTCAAAGCAGCCTGACCTTCACCTCTGACCTCTATGTTAGAATGCAGCTGGACAGTGTAACAGCCAGAGCAACAGGGATGGGATATGTTGCAAGGCTGAATGGTGCCACAAGGTGGTGCTTCTTCCTTGTTGTGTGTGTTGGACTGAGAACCACTGCAGAACGCCGCTGATGCCCACCAGTGGTGTGCGATACCGCAAATTTTGGTATCGATCCGATACAAGTAAATATAGGGCCAGTATTGACGATACCAATACCGATACAATACTTTTGACTTATAAAGGCTGCTTATGTAGGGGAGAGCAGTGTGTCATGATCTGACATGAATCATCATCACTTTGCCAAATCTAAACACATTTTAATGATCACTAAATCACTCTGATTTTTACTTTCCACAATAATTAGTTAACACAATAAAGATAAAATATTAAAACAATTAAATCATAGACTTACTCTGTTACAGAGTTGATGAGTCTGCACAAAGGGTTAATTTCAATAAAGTAATTTAACATAGTTTAATGGGCTGAATATATATGTGACTGCCTGAATATTGTCTATAGGAAATCAGTCTGCTGAAGTAACCGCTAAGATGATAAGTTACTTTTTAACATTAACTAATCCTGAAGAATCGACATGAGCGATGACTGAAACATCACTTTCACCACTATATGAGCTACCTGGTTATTCTTAGCCTCTCTGAAAGGACTGTGACAGTGGGCTCTGTCTCTGGGTCGGGGTCTGGGTCTGAGGGATACCCTTCCTCCTGCTCCTCGGGAACCAAGCCGTTTCTTTTTCGTGCACTTTCATGTCCTTAAATAAGTCCATGGCGTTGCCACAATAGAGAATTTCCTCCCAAAACGCATCACTGTTTACACTGTTTTCATTTCTAGCTGTAAAGTACAGCTGCACGACGCTCCGCTTTCTCACTGCAGCCCATAACTGCTCAGTGCTGCTGAGTCACGTGACCGCGACAACTAATCACAGCGGTGCAGAGAGGAGGGGGCGGAGCAAAGAGTGCCTGCATGAGAGGAGCTGTGTTTGCACATATCTGCTCTCTGATGAACAGGAGCAACAGCTGAACTTACAGGAAACAAACTAAAGTATCGATCCTATCACGCTAATATTGTTCGATACCAATACCAGCGTTGTATCGATAATATCGATATTTTGGATCGATCCGCCCACCACTAATGCCCACCCAGTCGACATCTTGGAGCACGAGCTCTACGTTGTGACCAGCTGATCGCGGGACGCTCTCTGTGCCTATTGTCATGTATGACCTGGCTATGCCGAGCCGCGGAGACCTGGCATTTGATGGTCCTAAGTTCTGCCAAATAAAGGAACTGTATTCGGAATCTTGTCGGCTATGTTTATGAGTTACCCGGGCATGGCTAGTGCTAGCCCTAGCTAACTTCGCTAGTCTCTCCACCCGCACCAGCCTCCTGTTACAACAGGTGTACCTAATAAAGTGGCTAGTGAGTCTTCATAAAGGAGGAGTTACATGGATCATCTCTGCAACGGGAAGAGGAAATATGAGCGCACAGAATGAGCAGCGACTCACAATGTGACCAACACTGAATGTGACTTTCTGGGCTTCCTGCTCCTTCTTCTCTCCAATGACGGCCTCAGTGATGAAGGCAGATGTTCCTGCTGCTGCTCTGCTTTGATATGAGCTGCATGAAACAACACTGCAACAACACGCTGGACAAACATCTAAGAGTCCATCTGCAGGACTTTGGAGTTTCCTTCACTCTCCTTCACTCCTTTCCTTCACCTCATGACGTTTTCCATCCACATGAAGGTAAAGTGATGAGGAAAAGGAGGAAGGACGGATTTGGACTCACTTCTGTGGGAGCTCAGACTCGACTCTGGAGCGCCCCCTGCTGCGCTCCCGGCTCAATCGCAGCCACTTCCTGTTCAGTGGGATTGACCGGAAGTGGGATGTGTCTGCCGTGAAGCGCGCGGATCTGTGCTCGCTGACCTCTTTGTGTGTTTGGAAAGAGTTGCAGCTTCGTCCCGCAGCTTCATCTAAAGGTAAGCAGGAGCTAACTTTAATGTGAGCTCAGTTCATCTGGAGCTGAGCTCCTGAATGAGCTCTTCTGCTGCTCTCCTCGGTGTCTGTTCACTTTATTGTGAACACGCTGAGAGGAGAGTGAGAGAGTGTTTGGAGACCAACAGCAGCTAATCATTAGCTCAGCATGCTGGCAGAAGGTGGAGCACAAACTCTGTTTTTCTGCCTGCTCCAAACCTCTGCAGCCTCATTTCTATTGAAATAAATAAGAGCGATCTGCTGCAGGATCAGGGTCACAATAAACTATATTGTTCAGCTGCTGTGGATGAACACGTGAGAGGAAGTGAGCTCCTAAAATGATGTTCAGAGAGCAGCTGGGCGGTGAGGGGAGAGGAAAGAGGAGCATAGAGATCCCAGCAGCAACACACAGGACAAAACACAAAGAGCAGGAGACAAAAAGCTAAAGACACGCAGCAGCGGCCGCGCTCACTGCAGCTACACCTGGCTCCAAAATACTGTGCGCATCTACATCGTTATGTACGGTTCAGTGTGTGCAGGAAAGTGGGGACTTCATGGGGCCTTTAGGTGCACCTCGGAAACTGAACAATCTCTGCGATAAAAGTCATGAAGATTGTTTAAAATTCTTTTTAAGTTTACCTTTGTTCACAGAAACACACCTGTAGTCACTTTATCGTTCCTTTTGATGCATCCTTTTAAATGTTTCAGTACAAACATTGTAACAGTAAAATAGGTTGTAGAAGTATATGTTTTATATTTATTTATAGTCTAATTGTAGTTACATTTCTAGAAAGGCACAAGTCAGGTTATGGTGTAGAATTTCAGTAAGTTTGTAGTTACCATATACCTACAGTACAAATTTAACACAGCAGTGTGTATCCATTGTTAAGCATGTGTATAGTTTGTGTACCTGTTGGCCCTTTTCCATTAGTGCCTGCTCTGCTTGGTTTTTAGGGTTTTCCATCAGATGGTAGTACCTGGTATCAGGTAGTTTTTCAGCACCTACTCAGCCAGGGTTCCACTTGGTTTACTTCATCTAAAGATGTGATGTCAGTTGACTGCATGCCAGGCAGTGATGTCACTAGATGAGTCATGAGAGCGACTCTTTCACAAGAATCAAAACCAAGGGAGCAACCAGGGAATTGGCTCCACACTAACCAACACAGACTTTTTTGTGCTCGGTGGCTGACAACAGAATCTAGAGCTAGCTCAATGAAGTCACCTTTGTGTTGGTGTCACACACAAATGAATCACAGGACTTTCAGGCTGCTTTGCTGAGGTGGTACTCAAATGTAATCGACTGAACAATACCAAGTCAAACTGAATTGTGCGGTGTAGATTGTTGTGGCAAAGAATGAAGCAGAACAGGAGGAGCTACTCGGCTGTGGTGTCTCCAGTTGTCTTTGTTCCCAGCAGAGTAGAATCCAAAGCTCACTCTCAGCTCTCCTTCCAGGAACGATGATGCTGATTTTCTGTTGTTTTTCACTTTGTGCATAAAGTTTCATGAGGTTCAAATGGAGCAGCAAACTGCAGTTTCTCAGCAGTGGAGGTGCAGCAGTGCAGTTTCTCAGCAACTGGAGACTGACAGACTGACTGAAGACATTTAGTCTGAGTGGATCTGAACTTTCCTTCTTGATGGTTTCCATCGTGCTTTGACTGCAGCTGTAGCAACACTGATTCCAGCAGGATGTGTACAAAACATTTTGACAGACACACAAAGCTGGACAGCTTTTGTTCTGAGGGTTTGGAGAGAGTCTGTCTCTGTGTGTGTGTCTGCATTCACTTTGTTCCTCTAAGGCCTCTTTCCCAACAGGGTTCCGGTGCCGTTGCCTTTATTTGAACCGTTAGGCGGGTTTTCCACCGTGGAAGCACTCGGTGCTCGGCCAAAACACGGGTTCAACTCCGGCCCCGCAAACTATCTGGTCTCGAACCAGGAATGCATGACGAAAGCGGCAGAAAGGCGTGACTCTGCCATCTCAACATCAAGTTTTCTACCATATTACACGTGTATTACAGGAGAAAAGAAGCGATTTTCACGGCTGTGAATTAGGTTGGGCTCTAAGGCTGAACTTGCTGCTTTGTATCAGTTCATATCACAGATAAAAGGACACAAAGTGCGTACTTGTCGTCTTGCTCTAATCTCTGTCTGTGTTTCCCTCTGTGCTGCACACAGATGCTGCAGTAGTTGGTTTGGACCCTAAAACGTATTTGCAGCACAGAAAGGGGAGCGTGTTCTCCCACGTTTGTGCGCTTCATGTCCAGACTATGACCCGCCCACACTCATACGTAAAGGAGCAGTTCACAGAAACACGGTGGAAACGCGGCCCGTTCTTAAGCATTTCGCCAGTTAATTGGGAACATCACGAGCACTGTCATGCGATCCGGCTCCTCGGCGGTGGGAAAGCAGCATCAGAGATGTCAGCACATGAACAGGGACTCCAACCACAAACCTGTGGGTTACTAGTCGGCTCTTCAGACCTTCTGTCTTTGTTTCAAACAGGTTTCCCACCTACTGTTTCTAGATGCCCACCCTAACATAGCAGGCTAGAACCGGCCGTGTCCCACAACAGTGTATAAATCAAAATCCACCCTTAAAGGGCTCATCCCCCCAAACAGTGCAGGGTGGTAGCTTCTAATACAGATCTGTTCTCCTACAGCTGATCATCAGGAGGAGGAGAGTCTGACGGAGCAGCAGAGGAACATTTTCAGCCTCTACAGAGGAAACAATGAGTTCAACACAACAGGTGAGAAAAATCTCAGTGTTACACTATTATTGAAACTGTGTGACTTCATCAGCTGCTGTTGGTTTGGTTTATTAATTTATTATGGTCCCAATTAGCATCCACTGTTCCGTACTCTTCAGCTTGGCGGGGTTGGGGCCTGTCACAGCTGTCAGACAAGTATTCACACCTATGGATAATCACCATTTAACCTAACTGGTGGAAATGGCAGTAAATGCATATCTTTGGACTGTGGGAGGAAACCAGAGTATGCGAAGAAAACCCACATAAACATAAAAAGGAGAACACAAACTCCACACAGAAAATCCTTGGCCAAGGTAGAATTGAATCTAGGATCTTGTTGCTGTGAGGCAGCTGTGCTAACCACTACGTCACTGTGCTCACATTTTAACAGGACACTGAAACAAAGACATTAATAATCAAGATTCAGATCAAACCCACAATTTATCACACAGTACATCATTTTCATTGAGCAGCATTTGATCTATAAAGTCATTTTCATCACTGTTATAATTTCACATTTCATATTTTCATAGCACTTTTCCACTCTCTCCTCATTAATTCAATTCAATTCAATTTTATTTTTATAGCGCCAAATCACAACAAACAGTCGCCTCAAGGCGCTTTGTATTGCGCTTTGTATCTGAGAGAGGATGTTTCTAATTTTAGAAATATTGCGCAAATGCAAAAAAGCGGTCCTACATATTTGTTTAATATGTGCATTGAAGGACAAATCCTGGTCAAAAATGACTCCAAGATTTCTCACAGTGTTACTGGAGGCCAAAGTAATGCCATCCAGAGTAAGTATCTGGTTAGACACCATGTTTCTAAGATTTGTGGGGCCGAGTACAAGAATTTCAGTTTGATCTGAATTTAGAAGCAGGAAATTAGAGGTCATCCAGGCCTTAATGTCTTTAAGACATTCCTGCAGTTTAACTAATTGATGTGTGTCATCTGGCTTCATTGATAGGTAAAGCTGAGTATCATCTGCATAACAATGAAAATTAATGCAATGCTTTCTAATAATACTGCCTAAGGGAAGCATGTATAATGTAAATAAAATTGGTCCTAGCACAGAACCCTGTGGAACGCCATAACTGACCTTAGAGTGTGAAGAAGACTCCCCATTTACACGAACAAATTGGAGTCTATGAGATAAATACGACTCAAACCACTGCAGTGCAGTACCTTTAATACCTATAGCAAGCTCTAATCTCTGTAATAAAAAGTTATAGTCAACAGTATCAAAAGCTGCACTGAGGTCCAACAGGACAAGTACAGAGATGAGTCCACTGTCAGAGGCTCTAAGAAGATCATTTGTAACCTTCACTAATGCTGTTTCTGTACTGTGATGAATTCTGAAACCTGACTGAAACTCTTCAAATAAACCGTTCCTCTGCAGATGATCAGTTAGCTGTTTTACAACTACTCTTTCAAGAATCTTTGAGAGAAAAGGAAGGTTGGAGATTGGCCTATAATTAGCTAAGACAGCTGGGTCAAGTGATGGCTTTTTAAGTAGAGGTTTAATTACAGCCACCTTGAAGGTCTGTGGTACATAGCCAACTAATAAAGACTGACTGATCATTTTTAAGATTGAAGCATCAATAATTGGAAAGACTTCTTTGAACAGTCTAGTAGGAATGGGATCTAATAAACATGTTGCTGGTTAGGAGGAAGTAACTATTGAAGTTAACTCTGAAAGATCAACTGGAGCCAAAGAGTCTAGACAAATACCAGCAGTGCTGAAAGCAGCCGAACATGAAGAATAATCTTTGAGGTGGTTATGAATAATTTTTTTCTCTAATGTCTAAAATTTTATTTGTAAAGAAATCCATAAAGTCACTACTAGTTAAAGTGAAAGGAATACTCGGCTCTACAGAGCTCTGACTCTTTGTCAGCCTGGCTACAGTGCTGAAAACAAACCTGGGGTTGTTCTTATTTTCTTCAATTAATGATGAATAGTAAGATGTCCTAGCTTTACGGAGGGCTTTTTTATAGAGCAACAAACTCTTTTTCCAGGCTAAATGAGCATCTTCTAATTTAGTGAGACGCCATTCCCTCTCCAGCTTACGGGTTATCTGCTTTAAGCTGTGCGTTTGCGAATTATACCACGGAGTCAGGCACTTCTGATTTGAAGCTTTCCTTTTCAGAGGAGCCACAGTATCCAAAGTTATACGCAGTGAGGATGTAAAACTATTGAGGAGATAATCGACCTCACTGGGAGCAGAGTTTAGGTAGCTGCTCTGCACTGTGTTGGCACTGAAGAGCATAACAATGAAGGAATTAGATCCTTAAACTTAGTTACAGCACTTTCAGAAAGACTTCTACTGTAATAAAACTTATTCCCCACTGCTGTGTAATCCATTAAAGTAAATGTAAATGTTACTAAGAAATGATCAGACAGGAGGGGGCTTTCGGGGAATACTGTTAAGTCTTCAGTTTCTATGCCATATGTTAGGACAAGATCCAGAGTATGATTAAAGTGGTGGGTGGGCTCCTTTACATTTTGAGAGAAGCCAATTGAATCTAACAATAGATTAAATGCAGTGTTGAGGCTGTCATTCTCAGCATCTACATGGATGTTAAAATCACCCACTATAACTATTTTATCTGAACTGAGCACTAAATCAGATAAAAAGTCTGAGAAATCAGACAGAAACTCTGAGTAAGGACCAGGTGGATGATAGATAATAGCAAATAAAACAGGTTTTTGAATTTCCCAATTAGGATGGACAAGACTAAGAGTCAGGCTTTCAAAAGAATGAAAACTTTGTCTGGGTCTTTGATTAATTAATAAGCTGGAATTGAAGATTGCAGCTAATCCTCCTCCTCGACCTGTGCTTCGAGCATTCTGACAGTTACTGTGACTCGGGGGTGTTGATTCATTTAAACTAAAATCTAAAACTAAAAATCATTTACTAATAGGGACTTGGAAGAGAGAGACCTAATGTTTAATAATCCACATTTAATTGTTTTAGTCTTTGGTGCAGTTGATGAAGCTGTATTATTTATTGTTTTTGAATTTTTGTGCTTAAATAGTTTTTTGCTGATTTTAGCTTTGTTTTTTGGTGGTCTGGGATCAGGCACCGACTCTGTGGGGATGGGGTTTTGGGGGGATGGCAGGAGGAGAGACGCTGCAGAGAGGCGTGTAAGACTGCAACTCTGCTTCCTGGTCTCAACCCTGGGTAGTCAGGTTTTAGGAGGGTTAATAAATTTGGCCAGATTTCTAGAAATGAGAGCGGCTCCATCCAAAGTGGGATGGATGCCGTCTCTCCTAACAAGACCAGGTTTTCCCCAGAAACTTTCCCAATTATCAATGAAGATCTCATTGTTTTCCAACCAGTTTGATTCCAGTTCTTCCTGGTTTGGAAATGCTGTCCCAGTAGCTGCTGACGTTGCTGTTGTGGTGATCCCCAGAGTCTCTCATCCTGTGGTTCAACACACTCCAACTCCACTGTGTTGGACTGCAGCTGGTGGCAGTAGTCCTTGTTCTGCTCTGAAGATCTGCTTCGAGCTTCAGGGTCACTGTAAGCAGAAGCTGCAGAGCTGCTTAATGTGTTGCTACACCAAACTCACAGAGGCTGCAGAGCAGAACAACAACTACCATCACAAACTGCAGCTCAACACTGTGGAGTTTGTCTGTCAGTGTGATCAGAAACTCAGTGAGAGAGAGCTCATATTTGCTTTGTTATTGATTAGAAAATATATGCATACAGTACTTGAAAAAGTGTGTGTTTGCTGTCCTTTTATGGCCTTCATGTGGCCTGCAGTAGTCCTGTGAGGAATCTTGGATTCATCTTTGACCAGGATGTGTCTGTTAGCTCACAGATAAAACAAGTTTCCAGGATGGCTTTCATCCATTTGCAGTGTTGTCCCATCCTTTGGCATTTTGACATGTTATGATTCTTTATAACCAGGATGTCCAATTAATACTTTGAAATAATTTTACATAAGTTTATGTTTCCTCTTTTTTCCCTTGTACATGGCTGCATGTAATGTGCTACTTTCACCAGTAGGTGGAGGTAATAGACCTAGTAGATCTTTGGAGGCTCCAAAAAAACTCTAATATTAATGGAGTTTGAAGTTTGTTCCACGACTGCATTTTACTCACTGCCTCTGTTTGTATCTCTGTCACTGCAGGACCAACATGGAGCGAGAAGTCAGGAGGCTGACAAACCTCACAGAAGGAAGGGAGGAAAACAATACACCTGTGATCAGTGTGGGAAGGATTTTACCCTTAAGTGTAGCCTAAAAAGACATCAACTCATCCACACTGGAGAGAAGCCGTTCAGCTGTGACTTGTGTGGAAAGTCTTTTAGCCTGGCTGGAAACTTAAAAACACACCAACTCATCCACAGTGGAGAGAAGCCGTTCAGCTGTGACTTGTGTGGAAAGTCTTTTAGCCTGGCTGGAAACTTAAAAACACACCAACTCATCCACAGTGGAGAGAAACCGTACAGCTGTGATCAGTGTGGCAGAGCTTTCACTCACAGTAATAGCTTAATGAAACATCAAGTCACCCACTCTGGAATTAAGGCATACAGCTGTGACTACTGTGGAAAAACTTTCAGCCGCATAGGGAGCAGAAATACACACCTACGTATTCACACTGGATATGATGTGTACAGCTGTGATCAGTGTGGCAGATTGTTTGGAACAGACCAACAGTTACAACGCCACATGTTTACCCACACTGAGGAGAGACCTCATAAATGTGACCTGTGTGATAAGACTTTTAAATCTCCACATCACCTGAGAAAACACCAACAGATCCACAGCAGAGAGAGACTCTACAAGTGCAGTTACTGTGAGGTATGTGTTTTTATTTTGATCTTGTAACTTTAGCCTGACTGTTGGGAACAACTGTTCAGTTATGATTTTTGCTTCTGTGATCATAAGAAACTAAATTATTACTTTTTGTAGTGACAAACATTTATATCACTGTATTATTTATGATACACCAGTTTCCTGGTATATCATGGTATTATTAATTCTGCATATATGGGTCTTTATACTGGTTTACAGTGGCTCCTTCTTCAGTCAGAAGTATATAAAAGAGGGCTGCAACAAAAATAGTTAATGACCAATTTAATTGTAGTCATTTTTTATTACTGGTTTCATTTTTCTTTTGAGATATCTTCCTGACCGTCTATCTCTGGCGAGCTTCACATGTGCAATAACATTCAGCGACATGTTTATTCATGGCAGCCAATGGTGAAAGAACACGGCGTGCTAGACAATCCAAGGTTTCACAGCCACTCACTTTTTTTTGTTTTTTTTTTTTAAACAGAGTGAGACGTCTTCTTGTCCGTTTATCACTGGTGGGCATGTTCAGTCATGTTGGCTACTGGTGCTAATGTGCCAACTTTGTTTTACAGGGAAGAAAAAGTACTCTATATTTTTGATGGTTGACTTTGTACACAAATCAGATTTTAACAGCTTCTCCCCTGGTAGTTATACTTCCTCCATCTTTCTCTCTAATATTTAGCCATAAATTTCAGTTCAGAGTTGAGCTCCATGTCTCTCTCTCATAATGTCTCTGCTGCTACCAGGACCTAACCTAGCAGTGACCAAGGATCCCACAGTCTGCCCTGCAGCAGTCCAACAGAGTTCATCACTGTAACCTGAACCACAACACTGCAAACAGCCCAGTTTATCCTGCACTTACTGTCCACTATAAACTTTGAATCACATGAATTATCCTTTCATTTGCTTTCAGGAAACCAAAATCACTCACTGCTCACTTATAGTGAGTCCCACAGTTTGTTGTGCTCTATGAATGTACTCTGTATAGTATGATGGTGCTATATAGTATTTCATTAGCAGTATTGTAGTATAACTGTGGTAGTCTGGTCCTAAATAAGCATTATAGTGTCACACTGATGTTATTACACCTTTACAATTGTGGTAATACAGTACTATAATTGTTGTATTTCACTAGTATTTTTATAGTAAGACATTATTATTGTAGCAGTATGTTGGTAGCAGTTTAGTAGGACAGTGATATTGCAGTATTACAGTGGTATTATTGCAGTGTCACAGTTGTAATGGTAGTGCTTCAATAAGGTTATTCTAGTATTAAATGAGTATTATTGTAGCATTGTGGTGGTAGTATTGTAGTTATTGTATCCAGTAAGCTGAGTGTTGTAATGTAAACAGTAAAATGTAATTGGACGTTGGCAGAGATGCTCTTTATTCCAGGCGACGTCCAGGATAAAAATGTTGAAGGATTCCTGGACTTACACTGTCTTTGTGTCTTTGTGTAGAAGCAGAGCCACACAGATGGATCCAGTTCTCAGCCCTGTCATCACTGTGGTGGTGGGAAACCGTTTCTCTGTGACCTTTGTGGGAAAACTTTCAGTCAGCAACAGAGCCTAAAAACACATCAGCGTAGACACACTGGACACAAACTGAAGTACTGCAAAGAATGTGGGAGGAGCTTCCCCACAACAGGTGATTTAAAACTCCATGAACTCTTCCACAGTGGGGTTAAAAAGCACCTCTGTGACCAGTGTGGGTCATCCTTCATCACTGCAGGTGAGCTTAAAGTGCATAAACGAGTCCACACAGGAGAGAAACCATACAAGTGCAGACACTGTGACAAAAGCTTCTCATGTTCAGGTAATCGTAACCGTCATGAACGTTCACACACTGAAGGGAACTACAGCTGTGACCAGTGTGACAAGAGCTTCAGGAATCTCACTTCATACTCCAACCACAAACGATCCCACGCTGCAAAGAAACTGTTTCACTGTTACCAATGTGCAAAAACATTCTCTTCATTATCTGCTCTGTGCAAACATCAGCGTGATCATGCAGGCCTGAAATCATTCCCATCATTGGATCACAATGAATCTGCAGACACACAAAGATCCTCTTCTGGCTGCAGGGTCGAACTTAAAAACCTTGAGATCCGGCTCCACAGAATTCTGATGGAATCTCCTGTAAAGATCTGATGAGGGAGCTGTGAAAGAAAATGTTGCCATAGTTACATTTTTTCTAGAAATTAGTAGAATTCAGTTATTTGTATTTAGTTTTAGTATTTGTGTTATAAAGTTGCAGAAATGTGTGTTGTGTTCAGGTGAGATTGCAGCAGTATTATAAGTTTGCCATCCAGTGGGCTGGATTGGACTAAGTGAATATTTTGGTGGGCCTCAGGCCTTATGTTTGACAACCCTGAATGTAACACATCTGAGACAAAAGATCCATAAGATTGAAATGTTTGAGGAAACCTTCTTCCTGGATTTAAAGTGTTTTAGCTGTTAGAGTTCATGTTAGTGATGAGCTTTTCTCCAGCAGTCAGATTAAAAATCATCTTACATGTTAGTTTGTACTGAATCTGTTTTATCCTCATGTTGTTGCTGTTTTATTTTTTGTGTTGTAAATCTTACAAATATTAAATATAAATATTTTAAAATGTTAAAGAAACAGTTTAATAATTAATAACCTAATTATTAAATAATACTAATAATATTTATAATTATTTATAAAGCACATGTAAAGCAAGAAGGGCGACCAAAGGGATGGACATGAAAACAGGATAACACAGTAAAATAAATATAACACACACACACACAGAAATGTAAAAAGAAAGCTCGACCCCTCGTTCTTAAATCTAGTTTTAGGACCACTGAGGAGGAGCAGGTCAGCAGATCTCAGTGACCCTGAGGGGTCATTGTAACGGGAAATTTGTTTCTGAACTCAAATAACCTCTGTGTACTTCTTTGGTATGTAATTATAATTTTCTAGCACAAAGACCGAGTGTTGAAGATGGGAAAAACAACTTGACTGTGGGCAGTGGCCAAGGTCATCTTATCTACTTTGTGGGGGGGAAACCTGAACTCCCTATGGGTAGTGGTAGTATAAAGGAATGGGTGTTATTCTGTGCTGGTGTGCGGTATGGTACGAAGGCTATTTTGTGCCGTATTGACCCCTTTGCAAAGGTTATATTCTCATTTTTTAATAAATCATCAGAAAATCAGTTTGGTTTCAGAGCTCAATTATTTTTTCCACCACAATCTTGGCGACGAGGATGGGATTTCTCGCGTGACTTCTTCTCTGCTTTCGTGTTGACCCAGAAAACCTGTGCAGGTAGACTCAACCAGTCTGAAAAGTGCTTACCTCCGAGCCAATATTGAGGAGACGTGCACCTGACAACCGAGAGCGGGGGGAATCACCGCTGAAATCTCAATTGATAAAGAACTCAGAGTGGAGAGTGGGTGAGACCAACTGGATTTTCTGACTGTAGTATAATTTTAAGGACAAATAATTAAATTAAAAATTTGAAATTGTTCTGTGTTTGGTAAGAGGGTCCGCCATTCAGAGAAAAGTTCTGTAAACACAGTTGATCTGGGATCAACACTGTTGACTTGGGCTGATCGCTGTGGGCACACAAACTAAGGCTGGTTTGTGCTGATTGCCAGGCAGACGCAGGTTAACAGCATTGTGGGTTACATAAGTGACGACTTACTGGGGCCGAATCACAAATAGGCATTGGATGTCTTTGAAAATCTAGAGAGTGGCTCTCTGAGATTAAAGTGTATACCGCCAGGAACTAAATGGGGAACTCAAAATCCAAAACAGAAAAGCCGGCACAAATGAAGTATAACCAAAATAGTCCAAATGTGCAATTTATGAAAAACAAACATGGTGAAGAAATTTTGCAGCAATTAAGTGTGTGGGTAAATGAACATGGGTTTCCAGAAGAAGGGTCTTTTAGTATAAGGCAATTAAATGCACTAAAACAGTCATTAGAAAACAGGGAAAGTGAAGACAGAGAAAAAGTCAACACAAAAAAAGAAGTTTGCTCCTTTTCATGCAGACTGGAAAGCATTTTTTTTGTGGCTGGATGAAGCAAAACTCAGGGAGAGAAAGTGTGGACAGGCAGGGTCAAAAAGCGTGGCTAATCAAGTCTCTCAGTGTGTCAAAAGCAGGGTAGACCCGGACCTGGATCAACCTCCTCCCCGAGCTCAGAGGCCAGAGCAACACAACAGACCAACACAACCAACATCATCTTATCCAGTATCAGACCGGGGAGAATCCTCCACAGCTTCACCTCCACCTTACTCTGACCCTGGAAAACGAGCATCACTGCTGACCCATTTCCCCCAGCTGACACGAGAGACTGCTGGAGCAACTGCACCCCCTCTGTCCCCCCATGTCACCAGATCTGGAACAGAATTTAATCCAGGAATGAGTGAACAGGCTATCAGTTTGGATGACAGCATTACGACCATGCCCATGGTTGAAGTTATGGGTACAGATGGAAATATAGCTTTGGTTTACCGACCGTGGCCTGAAAATGATATGAGAGAAGCTGCAAAACACCTCCCGGACCCCAAAGAGGATAGCGAGGACTTTGTGGCCCAGTTCCATTCCTTTCTTACAGAGTTTAAACCAACAGCAGCAGAGATAAAAAGACTGATCATTTTAAAATGGGGACAAAGTGTCTGGTCAAGGGTCAGCAACGGCTGGCCGGATAACAATGTCGCCCCAAACTTAACTGGGGGACCAGCAGCATATACAAACGCCATAACTACACTGTGCGCCAATTTCACTACTGCATGGCCACGGAGATTAAACCTTTCCAAGGTATCTGCCTGTGTTCAGCAGGACACTGAGACAGTTGTGGATTATCTAAACCATCTGATGGAAATACATTCAAAACACAGCGGTTTGGACACCCCGGCGGCAGGATGGAGAGACGCACCCTAAATCACAAACTGGGAAGTGCATCTCAGAGATCGCTTTGTGAAAGGACTAGGACCTGAAGTGCAAACGTATGTACACAAACACTGTGTGCAGTGGGACTTGGCAAGGCTGTCTGAGGTTGAGAGATTTGCCTTTCATGGAGAAAAAATGGCAAAGGAAGAAATGGAGCGAGATAACAAGAGGAAAGTCAAAACTGAAGAGAAACTCCAGTTGGCACAGCTCACCTTGTACAAGTCACAAACACGGAGCACTGCAGGCCGTGGGAGAGGCCGTGGGAGAGGCAGAGGACGGCAGAGAGGGGCCGGAGGGAGAGAAGTGGAGGGGAGAAATAGAGAGAGCTGTTTTCAGTGCGGAGCTACAGGACATTGGGCTGAGATTGTCCTGAAATGCAGGAAACTGAGGCTGACTGACTTGGGGCGAAGGCTGAAAAAGGGAAGGGTACCCAGACACCGCATCAAAAGGTAAAAAATGAAAACGAGACACACACACACACACACACACACAAACATACACGCAAAGAAGAGCAGCTTACACTCATAAATATGGCCGTACATCACATCACTGCTAAAGCTGAAAGGCCTAACAGACACACCTTTTACCAAATGCTGAGCTCATCCACTGCTTACAAACGCTTGCCACAACTAACTCTCCAGGTTGCAGGACAACAGGTTGTGTTTCTGGTAGACTCCGGTGCTACTGAATCAGTGATCAGACAAGCAGATTTAAACCCCAAAACCAAAACTTAGTGGTAGATATATTAAAACTGTAGGAGCAGGAGGTGTTCCAATAATTGAACAATACACAAGAGACTTACAATGTGAAGATACTGAAAGTGGGCTCTTTAAACATGCGTTCCTGCTGTCACCATGTTGTCCTGTCAACTTGTTGGGTCGAGATTTGATGTGTAAACTTGGGATTGTCATTGTGTCAGGGAAAGATGGCTTGATCATCACACGGATGAACAGAATGATGAAGATGGTTAAATATGATTCAGATCTGCCGCTGTATGCATATGAGTGGAGACTCCAACAGACCATTGTGTTTCCTGTTTGTGATGAACTGGTAAAGCTTGCACAACAACACACACACACATCTGATTACAGGGCAGCAGACTCGTTGCATGTAACAGCACATGTGTGTGAGGGAGCTGATGAGCAGTTTGAGACAGAGTGGTACAGAGAGAGGCAGAACGAAAGAGTACGAATAGACAGTGTAATTTTGTAAGTCTTGTATGATCTGTGCAACTAATAATGTAGGCATTCCAGGAGTAAAACATTGCAACGGGGTGTTTGAGAAGCACCTGACAGCAGTAGTTTGTGTTATGAGGACTGTGCAGCTGCTAACAAAAACTTGTCTTTATGTCCAGCAGGTGGAGCCATGCCAGTTGACCCCAGACTCTCCAGAATTGCGTGATATCCCGGAGCACTTGTGGGCAACCAGTAAATATGATGTGGGGGAAATGAAAGGTGCCCCCCCCATTTGGTGGTGACTCCTAAGTCTGACCATGTAAGCATCAGTATCCATTAAAGCCAGAAGCTGTTAAGGGTATTACTCCTGTGTTCAACTCTTTGGTGGAGGCAGGAGTGATCATCCCCTGTGAGGACAGCCCAGTCCGCACACCAATATTTCCTGTAAAAAAAATAAGGGATAAAGAGCAGCCTGAAGAAATGCAGCAATAATGCCAGGGCACCTGAAGGTCCCAACCCCCACACCATATTGGCACAAGTTCCAGCAGAAAGCAAATACTTTTCTGTCATTGATCTGGCTAATGTGTTTTTCAGTATAAAGGTTGATCCTGCCAGTCAGTTTTGGTTTGCTTTCTCCTTCCAAGGGAAAAGTTATACTTGGACACGTTGCCCCACGGGCCTGAATGAGGCCCCCACAGTTTTCAACAGTGCACTAAAAGAAAACCTGTCAGGTTTTCTCCCTCCGGAGGTTCCACATTGTTGCAATATGTTGATGATTTGCTGATCTGTTCCCCTTCCAAGCAGGCCTGCGAGACAGACACAAGAGAGTTGTTAAAATACCTCGCTGAAAACGGTCACAAGGTGAGCCTCTCCAAATTACAGTGGGCTTCGGAGAAGGTCACCTATCTGGGACACGTGATCTCGTCAGACGGTAAGTCCCTCTCTCCAAAAAGGATTGCAGAGATTCAATCATTTCCAAAACCACAAACAAAGAAACAAATGATGAGTTTTCTTGGCATGACGTCATATTGCCGTCAGTGGATCCTCAACTATGCCGCACAAGAGGCTCCACTGTCAGCAATGATACATGGGAGGGGACTGACTGCACATGACAGACTAGAGTGGACTGAAGATGCTGACAAAGCTTTCACTGACTTAAAACTGACACTCCAGACTGCTCCGACTTTAGGATTACCAAATCCTGATAAACCATTCACCCAGACAGTGGATGAAAAGGGTGGATACATGACATCTGTTTTATTGCAGGAACATGGAGGGCGACAAAGACCAGTGGCAGATTTCTCATCCAAACTGGACTCAGTAGCGGCAGGCCTCCCCCTTTGTCTGCGAGCAGTAGCAGCAGCTGAAAAGGCACTTCTAGCTTCATGTGACCTTGTGGGCTACTCTGACTTGACCCTATTGGTACCACATTCTGTATCACTGATCCTCACAGAGCAAAAACAACACATTTATCAGCTGCTCGTTGGTTAAGATACCACACAGTATTACTGGAGATGCCAAATGTAACAGTTAAAAGATGCACTGTGCTAAACCAGCTTCACTTCTCCTCACAGAAGCAGATGGTGAACCTCATGATTGTATAGCAGCTATTTCTGAAATCTGTTCCCCCAGGCCCGACCTACAGGATACACCGCTGACTAACCCTGATCTGGTGGTCTTTGTGGATAGTTCGGCATCACGCAACCCAGACACCGGTAAAAATCAAGTAGGCTATGCAGTGGTCACAGAACATGACATTCTAGCCTCTGGTTCATTACCATCTCACCTCTCAGCTCAAGCAGCAGAACTTGTAGCATTGACAAAAGCATGTGAAATTGCTAAGGACCAAACAGTCACTGCTTACACTGATTCTAGATATGCCTATGGGGTAGTGCATGATTTTGGCACGTTGTGGAAACAACGGCAGTTCCTGACTGCTGCAGAGAAACCCATTGCACATCACAAACTAGTGGCTGCATTGCTAGATGCCTTATTACTCCCAAAAAGCATAGCTGTTTGTAAATGTGATGCTCACACTAACTCAAAAGACTCTGTTTCTCTAGGCAACTCCAGAGCCGATGCAGCAGCAAAGACAGCAGCTAAAAAGAATGTGAAACCAGACCACAGCATTAACATCAAAACCACACTAACTCCATCTCCTAACACAGATTTACAGGCTATCCAGAGCATGGCTACCCCAGAGGAGAAACAGGTATGGAAAACAGCAGGGGCTTACATAACAGGTGAGGTTTGGTATGGTCCTGATAACAAACCATGTCTCCCCAAACATTTTTTCCCCCATTATGCTAAGTTGACACATGGGAGGGACCATGTGTCAAAAGGGGGTATGATAGAACAAATGCAGCAACACTGGTTCACAAAGGGATTCCAAATTTACTCCCAAAAATTTTGTAAGTCTTGTGTGATCTGTGCAACTAATAATGTAGGCAGAGGCATTCAAACTTCACCGGCAGCACATCCACCTCCAGATAAGCCTTTTGAACATCTACAAATGGACTTCATAGAGCTCACACCATGTGAAGGTAAAAAGTATTGCTTGGTGATCGTGGACATGTTCTTAAAATGGGTAGAAGTTTTTCCCTCTAGCAAACAGGATGCAGGCGCAGTGGCCAAAGCCTTACTGCAAGAAATCATCCCAAGGTGGGGAATTCCAGGTAAGCTCAGCAGTGATAATGGACCAGCTTTTGTTAGCACAGCTTTAAAACAGGTGAGCGACTACCTTGGAATGGACATCAGACATCATTGTGCCTATGATCCAGCTAGTGCCGGGGCAGTGGAAAGAGAGAATGCTTCTATAAAGAGCAAACTGAGCAAATGTTGTGCAGAAACAGGACTCAGCTGGCTAAAAGCCTTACCTCTCGTGTTAATGCACATGAGGACAAGAATAAGAGTCAAAAATGGCCTCAGTCCTTTTGAAATTTTGTTTGGACGCCCACCAAATACGGGGATAGGGCCCCCAGGGCATCCTCTTCCAACCACAGAACACTGTGAGGATGAAATGTTATGCTACTGTATAAATCTCTCACCTGCTCTGACCTCTCTCCATAAGCAGGTTTAAGCAGCTCTTCCACAAGCAGCCCAAACTAACCTACATCCTCTCAGACCAGGAGACTGGGTGCTGATCAAAGATTTCCGGAGGACCAGCTGGAAGCAAAAACGCTGGCAAGGACCATTCCAGGTACTACTGACAACACAGACAGCAGTTAAGGTCGGAGGTCGTGCAACTTGGGTTCATGCCAGTCATTGCAAGAGGATCCCAGAACCACAGGAATAACCCATAGGGTTAGAAAGATTCTCCACGCTGACGCTGAGGAAGACAACAAGGGTGTACGATGTGCTCTGCCCTTTCAACCTGCAGCTGCGCTGGAACCAAAGTTAAGAGTGAGGGGTGGAAAAAGCGCCCTCCTCCAATCAGAGCGTGCCAAGCTCCAACGAAGTGACGTGCAGAGTGAGACTCTGTGTCACCCACGAGGGATCAGCCATGGAACACTTGTTGAAACGATTAGGATGGTATGGGACCAGAGGTTTGGTGCGTTCTTTGATTGTGACAACAATTTGTGTGATTTGCATGGTTACTTTTGCATACAGTAAATTTCCACATGACTCCCCAAGCATCACAGACACAGGGAAAACTCATATGAATCACGTGAGGCGTTCACTTCCTGGTACCTTAAACCCCTTTTCCAGTCCTGACTTTATCAAAAATAATTTGTGGCTGCAGTATGCAAATTTCACTGCTATGTCACTGACAAATTACTCATGCACATTCTGTATGGCGGCTAGGCCACTACTTATGGTAATACCGGTCCCTTGTCGTGTATTTTTATCTTTTTGACATCAGTATTTCTATCAATATTTTTATATCATGTAATGTTACATATATTAATCACACACATTGTTTTAATGGTCACACTATATATATATATATATATATATATTATTTGTTACACATATTAATCACACACATTGAATTTATGCTCACAATATATATTATATGTCACTTATATTATCACTCACATACTGGAACACTGCATGCTTTAGGTGAGTGGGAAGGACTGAGGCCTCCTAAGCCCGGTCCTTGGGTTTTTTCCACTGGTAGAACTGCACTTATTCATATTTAGAGGCTCACCTTTATACACAGTGCACTTTTGACACAGCACTGCTAGAGTGAAGGTCTAGTAGCGGGGAGTGTGTGTCCTGAAAAGGGGGGTTGAAGTTCCACCTGAACTACTGTAAGGGAGTATTGAGATAAGACCGCCTAAGTGTTTCTTATAATGTGAAACTATGGATAGAAGTGCTCCGGTGGGAGGTATTTCCACGTGGGAAAGTTGTTTGTTTATGACAGCCCAGATAACAGTGATGGAGCCAGTGCATGAGGACCGAACTAGTACGATACATAGTGGATTGGGAGCATCCTACTATGCCCATTGTTCCTGATAACAGCGAGGGGAGGTGTGAGTTTGGGCGATATAAGGCAGAGGCAAAGTTGAGAGGGAGCGCTCTTCTAGCTTCTCTCTTTCTGGCTCCAATGGCACACACTCCCGGGAGGGCTTCTTTGCTTTCTTATCACCCCTGCAACGGCACCAAGGCACTCACTCTTGGGAGGCTTTTTGTTTTCTTGTACTTTGTTTAACTTTGTGCTTCAGTAAATTCTGGAAACGAAACCTGCTCATCTCCAGTGAGTTTCTGTGAAGTGTGGAGTTTTTCTCAAGGTGCATTTACTTCCATTGGTCTCCCCTCCGCCTGGTAAGAGCAACAGGGGGAGAGAGCCGCAAAATAAAACCCGACACCCTGACACCTCAGAAACCTGTGCATCAGATCCTCATTATCCTAGTCACAGTTATAGTTGTAAGTTCCTTTGCGATATCTACTACACAAATTCTGACACGTCATCTAAGATTCCAGAATTTTGTGGTCATTTCTTTTCGTCAAGCGATTTTACTAGGCCTCCAACACACTTTGAGCCACCTCAGGATGTCCTTGTTACTTCAGAGCTAAATGTAACTGACTGTTTCATCTCTACCTACGGCACCACCAATGTGGGTACAGTGAAAGCAAATTGTAAGTACCTTTGGGATGTTCGCAAACGTTACAATAGTGTCATAGATTATGCGCTATTGCATCAGACCGACTACCTTACTACAGTGAAAATCACAAGAGACTGTATGACCTGCAGGCGCTCTGAATGGATAGCAAAGCACCCAGCTGTCACTCCATTGCAAAACCCAGACCAAAAGGTAGCTGATGTGTGGTGGCTGTGTGGAGATGCAAAGCTGCGTCCAGTTTTACCTCAAACTTGGAAGGGCACTTGCATCAGAGCCAAATTAATTCAACAAACTATGATTCACCCACAGGGTCAATCACAGTTATCATCCCACCAAGGCAGGTTTAAACGCTCCAAAGATATCCTCAACCCTGACTCTAAAGTGTATATAGACGCCATAGGTGTCCCTCGAGGAGTTCCTGATGAATATAAAGCACGAAATCAAATTGCAGCAGGATTCACATCATGGCTTCCATTCTTTGGACATGTGATAGAAAACAGCAAAAACACGGAGTGGATCAATTACATCTATTACAACCAACAGAGATTTGCAAATTTCACTAGAGATGCACTGAAGGCTTTAGGAGAACAAGTGCAAGTGACTAGTCTCATGACGTGGCAAAATAGAATGGCATTAGACATGTTATTAGCAGAGAAAGGAGGGGTGTGTGTGATCTTTGGTGATGCATGTTGTACATTCATTCCCAACAATACTGCAGCTGATGGCTCCTTCACAGAGGCTCTCACTAAGTTGGAAACATTGGCTCATGAACTCAAAGAAAATGCAGGCACAGAAAGTTCTGTGTTTGAGTGGTTTGACAGAACTTTTGGTAAATGGAAAGATTTAATATCGTCACTTGTGACAGGAATCATTGGAGCTTTAGCTCTCGTATCACTGTGTGGATGCTGTATCATCCCCTGCATCAGAAGCCTGATTGTTAGAACCATTGATAAATCTGTCTCACACCAAATGGCTTCCTTACCTGAGCAACAGCCCCTAATGGAAGAACAGCTAGAACTGAACCTGGTACCTAACTGGACACCTTCCTATCATGAGGACGCAGAGACTGTTGACTATGAGCAAATGATGTGTAAATTTTAAATTCTCTTCACAGGGTATGATCATTGCAGTGCCAGTGTTCCATTCAACAGCTAAGGTGCTTCACCTTCCAATTTATGATGTGTTTACTTAAACCCCAGGTGTGTAACCATGGATGCTTCATGGAAGTTTTCTTTGTCTTGTGTCCTCTATTATCATTACTATTACAAACAAATTTTATAAGATGATTAAAAATAATCAAAAGGGTGGAAATGTAACGGGAAATTTGTTTCTGAACACAAATAACCTCTGTGTACTTCTTTGGTATGTAATTATAATTTTCTAGCACAAAGACCGAGTGTTGAAGATGGGAAAAACAACTTGACTGTGGGCAGTGGCCAAGGTCATCTTATCTACTTTGTGGGGGGGGGAAACCTGAACTCCCTATGGGTAGTGGTAGTATAAAGGAATGGCTGTTATTCTGTGCTGGTGTGCGGTATGGTACGAAGGCTATTTTGTGCCGTATTGACCCCTTTGCAAAGGTTATATTCTCATTTTTTAATAAATCATCAGAAAATCAGTTTGGTTTCAGAGCTCAATTATTTTTTCCACCACAGTCATAAGGTGTTAGTTCAGCCAGATATGATGGAGCCAACCCATTCAGAGATTTAAAAACATAGAATTAAATCTTTGATAGGTTCAGATCATTTTAATAACTCAGAGAACAAACACACAACTCTTTTTCAACTTGCACAAGGAGGAGAGACCCGTTCCTCAAGCTTAGCTCTCGGTTGAGTGAAAGTTATCTGTCCCGCAGGACGACTTCCTGCGCAGCGTTTTATTCAGACCTTCACAATAAGATCACGTGGGTTACACCAAACGCAGTTTACAGCATGTAATAAACAACATTCTCGGCTTCTTCCTTACCATATATGGTAGTAAGTGTACCGTGGAATGTGCATATGTAACATGGCGTACATGAGACACGTATCCTATGTGTGTTCTGTAGGCTTGAAACAGCCTGCAGGTAACTACAACTTCCTTTGTAAGAAATGTCACCACGTGTTTCCATTTCAAACATAAAAACAACAGTATCATATGTACACAAAACAACTTATAAAACCATACAAACAGAAGATATGATAATTCATAATAAACAGAATGGAATTTATACCATAATTCCAACATTTCCCTCCTGTTTATCATAAGTTGCACATTTTCAGTGTGGGTTTCATTCACTGCCAGATATGAACATATTTACAAGAATCTTCAGGCACTTCAGTGTCTTGGTTGACCATCTGAAGCTGCAACTATGACACGACATAACCTGTAAAAACCTGTGTTATCATGAACCTGATGCAGGGCAGAATGCACATTGTAAACACACAAATCAACACCAACACACACAAAACAGGTGTCAGGCATTTCAACAATACCTGCCACCAAGTTCCTGCATTTAGCCAGGAAAACCAATCACTCTGGCTTTCCTGAGTGTGCTGCTGTACATATTTTTGTAATTCAGTCAGTCTGTTGAGTGCCTCCCTTATGGCTCCACCAGCATCATCTTCATCTGGGATGAAAGTACAACATGTCTTACCAATGATCTTACACACTCCACCCTGGGAAGCTGTTAAAAGGTCTAATACTATCCTGTTTTTCATCACCATTGCTCTGAGTGAACTTAACTCTTTTAAAGTTCCTTGTCCTAGAGCTATGGTTGTATTTACCAGACGTAATAGTGCATATCGATTTATTTCCACTTGGTCACGCACAAATCCCAGTCCAATTCCTGGAAAGATAGACTGGGCAATCTTCGCTCCGACTCTCCAGATCCGGAGCTCCTCTGGAACTTCTGAATGGCTCGTGAGCCACTCTCCAGCCTGTCGCTTCGTCCTGTGATGTGGATGACTGGCCTGGTACTGCATGAAAAAGACATGATCTGACACATATGCAACACTACACAAGCCTCCCCAACCTGGGGGAAGGGACACACACGCCTTGTGACTACAGATGAAATACCAGTCCGCTAACACTCTTGTTCCCTTGGGTCCTGGTGCTACTCGTGAGCACTGACTCAGCTCTCCAATGTCCATCTGTATTCTGTAGGCCAGGTCAGACTGACATGCCTCCCTCCGTACTGTTAGATTGTTATAACAGGCAATATTTTGGAGGCAGGTCAGACATTGTCTCCATCTGTTGGTGGACAGTAGGAATAAGTAGCATTACAGAGAGTAGCTGGTAGTTTACCCACCTTGGTGGTTCCATTTGTTATAAGACATGCTGGAAAAGCTTTCTCTGGCAAAAGAGTCAACATTAGCACCTCAGGCAGGGGGGTGGCTAGCTGAGGCCAAGTGAGCAAATCTGTTAACATGGAACAGTTTCTATTAATGGGAGAACTTATCCCCTTTACATTAAGAATTGTGGTAAAATTTGCTTCACTCCATTTAGCTCTTCTCCCTGAGTGTGTAGCCAACCCATAGAGACACCATGAGTGCTCCCAGCTAACATTGTAAGGCCTCAGTCCAGTATTGTGTCCTGCCACTGGCATATGTGCACACACATAACAATTTGTCCGATTGTTAACATGAGCAGATGTATCCACGTAGATCTCTCAGTGATTTTCACTGCTGTTGGTGTGGTCAGTAGAGCTTGGTATGGGCCGTCCCACCTCAGGTTCGACCAGCACTTCCGTTTGATGACCTTGACCAGCTCCCAGTCTCCTGGCTGTATCAGTGGCACCTGTGGAGAGAGAAGATGCTTCTGGCAGTTTATTAGCATCAGTTACTTGTTTGCTCTGTAGAAATTTCCTCATCCAGTCACTCAGATCACAGCTCTCTTCTGCCTTCTCTTCCTCTGTATATACAGGCAGCCTGAATGGTCTGCCGTATAATGTTTCATATGGAGTAAGTCCTAATTCCTGGTGTTATGCGCATGTACATTTTCACTAGGTCTATACAGTCCACCCAAGGTCTCCCTGTTTCTGCCATGCTTTTCCTCAACCTGTTTTTTACTGTCCCATTTGTTCTTTCCACTAGCCCTGCACTCTGTGGGTGGTCTGCACAATGGTTCTTCAGTGCAATGCCTAAATTCCACCTTAGACACTATCTCATTTACAAAGTGCGGTCCATTATCACTCCACAGCTTCTCTGGAATGCCATAATTAGGAATTATGGTCTTACATACGGCTTTTGCAACTGTCAGTGCATCCGCCTTTGGCCGATGGAATAATTTCAACCCATTTTGTAAAAGAGTCTACAAGTACTAAACAGTACTTATAAGTCCTACATTGATTCAGTTCTATGAAATCCATGTGGAGGAACTGAAAAGGATAACAAGGTGTTGGAAATCTACCCCTTCTTGGTCTCAGATTACCTTGTGGATTATTTTTACAGCAAGTTAAACATGCTCTACAAAAATTTTTGAATAGTTATTAAAGCCTTTTGCATAAAAGTATTTACTTATTATCTCCATCATCCCCCCTGTTGAGAAATGGCAAGGCCCATGACTCAATAATGCTGCAGTTTTAAAAAGGGCTTTAGGGAGTACCGGTTTATCATTAATATGATAAATGTTATCCTTCAATGTCGCCCCATCCCTAAGCCACTGCTCTATTTAGATCTATTATAATCTATAATTCCATGTAAAAGTGTGTATAGTGTATAGTATATACAGAGATAGTATAGTATATATAGAAATACAGAGAGGTGACCACATTAACTCAGGAATAAATAAAGTAAGCTTCTCACTTTTGCACATCTCTTATGGAGAGTTTCCATTTTTCTGTAGGTCCACGCTGTGGCAGGCAGAGTGATCATATCTGCTCTGCCTGGTAAATAAACAATAAAACAATAAATAAAAAGATGCTAATTGAAATAAATGTTTCACCCTATTAAAACCATTTAAACCATTCTGATTGGTCATGTTCTTTGTAGCCAGGAAGCTGCTGACCCGTTAACCTTCCTGCACCATCCTGGCTTCTGCCACCCCCACCCCCACCTGTTCAGCATCAGGATTATATTTATGTTGTGAATCCTCATGACTGTGGTGTCCTGAGCAAGTCTAAATTAATCACAGGTACTGTTAATTACCATTACTACTGTTAATGGGAGGTCATCACGGCTAAAGCCTGAAACTGTTCAGTCACTATGTCCATGTTATATTACATCTTTATTAGATATAACCCTGACTCAAATAATGTGTTTTTGCATATTATGCAGTTTTTCTTTAAAAAAAAAAACAGGTTATTCAAAAGCATTTAAAGGACATAAATTATAAGATCAATGTATCCAGTACAAGACACTGTGCTCCCCAAATACCTCTTCCAGGATATTTCACTTGTGTACTGTACCTCACGTTTGCCAGTGTGAGCCTCTGCATGCATCACAGATAGCAGAGGCTTCATTGCTGTAAGTGGCTGGAGCTCAGCAACTTTTCTGCAAGCTTCTCCAAATATGGCCAACACCTCTGATGGGAATGTGGACACAAACACTTTAGTATAGTGTCAGATAATGTAGTACAAGTACTGGGAATACTGTGTGGTTAATCTGAAGAAGCAGACTAGAAGAATGTGTAGACGCACAGTTTTAGTGCATGTGTGAAAATGACTGCAGGAAGTTCTAATAAAATCTTGGTAACAAAAACAAACATGTAGCACTACTGTTGCCTAATCCAGATGTGCAGTAGTAAACCACATCCATAGCCATATAACATTTTGATACGTGTAACATCTGACGTGCACTCTTTACTCATACTGGTGTTTCCCAACATGGCTCTAAATACAATTATACAGACAGAAACATCAGGGGAAAATGATATTATCTTGCATTGATTTTTACTACCTGCACACTGTGTCCATGCAAAAGCATGTTATATTTGAAGCTTGTGCCAGCTCTTTCTGCAGGAACGTTGGGTATGCATGTATTTCAGTCAGTCAGTCAGTCAGTCAGAATACTTTATTGATCCCAAAGGGAAATTACTACTGTTACAGCTGCAACCGTTTCATTTAAACGAGTAAACCTAAAACACAATAACATACACTAAAGGCATAAAAGTATAAAGACTAAAGAGATATTTTGACTATAAACACATCTAAATCTATACACATATGAGAATTGTGAGTGCAAAAATTTTTAAATAGGTGTCATTATATATATATGCACAGTCCTTTTTTGTACAATGTATAAGTGTATGTACAATGTACAATGTATATAGTGTATGTACAATGTATATGGAAATTTAAACAATTTTATGTACAATTGAATACTGATAAATGAATGACACTGATGAACCACAATGTCACCTATTAAGGGAGGAGTTATAGAGTCTGATGGCCACAGGTAGAAATGACCTCCTGTGGCGCTCTGTGGTGCATTTTGGTGGGATGAGTCTTGCACTGAATGTGCTCCTGTGTCCCATCACTGTGTTGTAGAGTGGGTGGGAGCCATTGTCCATAATGGCCTGCAGCTTAGACAGCATCCTCCTCTCCGACACTGCCATAAGCGAATCCAGCTCCACTCCCACAACATCACTGGCTTTGTGGATCAGTTTATTGAGTCTGTTGGCGTCTGCCGCCCTCAGTCTGCTGCCCCAGCATGCAACAGCATAGAGGATGGCACTCGCCACCACAGACTCATAGAAGATCCTGAGCATAGTCCGGCAGATGTTGAAGGACCTCAGGCGTCTCAGAAAATAGAGACGACTTTGGCCCTTCCTGTATAGGGCATCAGTGTTCTTAGCCCAGTCCAGTTTGTTGTCAATGTGTACTCCCAGATATTTGTAGTCCTCAACGGTGTCCACACTGACCCCTCC
>NW_022060246.1:0-20853 GCF_007364275.1 Archocentrus centrarchus
CTAATAACACAGAGGAAGCAAAACTAGACACAAAGCACAGGGAAAACCAGACTGTCAAATTAAATCAAGAAGTGTCAAACCAAGGTACATGCTGACTTAACATGGGGAACCGGCACACAGACTCAGGACAGAGACGCAGACCTAAATACAGGGAAAGACAGGGACACGGGGAACAAGAATCAAACATACTGGGAAGACAGACTCAGGAAATAAGAACTAAACTCAAAACGCTGGGCAAAAAGGCCCAGGACATGACACCCATGGCTCATGGGCTTTTCTGTTTTTGTATTGCAGGTATGGAAGTATTCATTTGTTTTTCACAATAGAATAAGTTTGTGTTGTAGTGGGTGATTTGATTTGATTGTTATAAGGTTTTGGATCATAAGTGAGAATTTTTGTTTTCCTGATTTAATGCTCGAATTGTGTATTAATTTGTGTGTTATATTTTGTAAGTTCATTTATAGTGGTGTATTTATTTTCTTTTATGCTTTTTGTAACCTAGAGCTGGTGTTTAAAGGGCCAGTTGCTCATTTTATTTGTTATAATATTCTACTATTTCGGGTTATTGAGTGGTCACAGAACCTTCTGACATGGCCGGAGGAGAGCCAGGTCTGGCTGAGCACACCATCATGGGCTTTTCTTTTTGTATTGCAGTGTGTCATCATTAAATGAACTCGAGATCCAGCTCTGACTCGTATTTCATCACTTCACGCCAGAACACAATGCTGATTTTAACGGGCGTAACACCACACGGGTTACATAAGCTTTGCACTTAATTAGCGCTAACACAAATGCAGTTCTTACTTGCAATAGAAGCACACAGTCCGATAACAGCTGCAACGATATAGTCCGTGCTATTACTCCGGGCGGTTAGTAGCAGACTCCGAGAGGCTCCGGTGCAGTGTGTTGCGTGCGCACAGCGTGACTCCTGATTGCGTAACAATCCGGGTGGATTGAGGGGAGGTGAGTTAGGCAACACCTTAGGTGCAGGGCAGCCACAAGAGGGCCTTTTTTTTACAGAGCATGTATCCCAATATCTAAGTGTATAAAACACAATTTCATATATATTACTTCTGAGTCATGAAATACATTCTATTTTACCAATATTGGCTTAATACCAGATTATAATACTCAGAGTGCTCACTACTCAGAGGACTCATAACTCACTATGAACTCAAAATGCATAATTTACTTTACACTAAGGTTAACCTTAAAACCAAACTATTTCAACCATAATAGATTTATATTTATAAAGGGGGAGAAAGTGTGTTGCCACATTTTCACTAATCAGAACACCTGTCTTCTCTATTTATTCCCCTAGCAAGACTAACTGGCTAGCACACGTTACAAAACAAACTATATGGTCAAATAATGCGGAACTACATTTTAGAGAACATAACGTGATAATTTGTCAAATACTTCCCTTTTAAGAGTACGTATTCTTTCAAGAGGGACCTGGCTGCAGGCAAGAGATTGTCCAGCAGCAACTCGTCTCTGCTGATAGGACGTACTCCGGTAATTCCCAGTGATAAACCTAAAGAAGACCAACTTCTGCTATGGAGTTCCAGAATGGAGTTGAGGCATGGCGGCGCCCTCTTGCCTGCAACCAGGTCCCTCTAAAATTTTAAGGCCATTTGAAAGAACTGAATGGGGTACTCCCCCAAGGACCATTGCCACAGGTTTCAAAGCACCCAGTTTGGCTCATTGCCTAGGCCCAGCAGCTGAAGCAGCAGTTACGCTGGCGGAAGACCATTTAGACATCCATTCAGTGGGCCAGACTGCAGTAAGCCAGAAGCTGAAGCTGGCCAGTTCCTGCTCCATAGAGGAAATCTCTCTCCTCCCAGGCGCTTCCTTTATTGTCCCCACTGTTCTCCACCTCTGGCCCCTACTTGTGATGGAGCTGCACCTGACCCACCTTGGGTTTCTCAGTGTTGAAGAGTGTGGGAGTGTGATAGGAGATATGTGGTATGTTTGTTCCATTTAGTGGTGATGCGATGTGGACCAATGCTAAAGGGTCATCATGAGACTTGAGCAGTCTCATGATGACAATCTGCACTCTGCCTTTGACCAGTTTTCACCTGGAGATAAGATGCATGTATTACTCCCTTTTTCAGCTCCAAGTTACTCATTAAGTGGTAAGAACACTTTAAATAATGTCTTTGAACTTATAATTCTCGATTTTTAAATGTGAATTTTAACATTATCTTTAGAATTTTTCCTGTTAGAAGGCTGGTTGTGTCATCAATTCAATTTATTTAAATTTCATTTATAAAGCACCAAATCACAACAGATAGTCGCCTCATCAGAATTCCGATTTTAACCTCTAAATTCTTAGCTTGCTTTTAGAATTCTTACTTATTCTGAGAATTTTTCCTCTTAGCATGTTGACTGTCTCATTAGAATTCTCAGTGTGTTGGTAGAGTTCTGACTTTGTTCTTTAAGATCACATTGCAAGTGGGGGATGCCATTTATGAGTGGTATGAACTGACTGAAGTAAAGTGAAGAAGGCTTAGCACCTCAACCTTCTGAAAGGGGCTTATCTCTCTGGTATGCCAGGTGAATGACAGAGATGAGCTGTGCCAACGGTACCAAATTCCATCAGTCCTTCTCCACTCTTTTGTATTGGCACAGAGAGGAGATGCTGTGAGTTGCAGCGGTGCTTTGTCAATGTGTTTTACCCCCTGCTAGGTTGTACCAATCTCATACATTATATTGAGACTGCTCAACATAATCTTGACGGTGTGACAGTTCATTCACCACCCTATAGATTACCTGCATGCAAGTGAAAGGCGGTGCTCAAGGCATCAAAAAGTAATGGTAGGAGAGGGGGGTACCTTGTGTAATCGGTCCCTTAACTGACCTTACCCAGAAAGATAGCTTAGATCCAGTCTAGTGGTCCAGGTGGTGTTTTAAAGAGTGAAACAGGGTCTCTGTGGGAAACCTCTGCTCCCTAATTTCTCTTTTCCCTTCATCCTAAAGACAGGAGCCTCAATCAGAGGGCTCTGAGCTGTTTTGTCTCAGCAGTTACATGGGGTTGACCAGCTCCTTGGCCTGAGTCAGGCAGTGAGGGTATGTGGTGGTGTAATAGGGTTTTCTGGCTCAGCTGTAGGAGAGATGTGCGGTAGAACTGATTAGATAGTGGTGCCAGCAGGGAAGACTAGCACACCTGGTGTGCATCTGCTAATTAACCTCTGTTCCTATATAACAGGTACATGATGGAATGAGGCAGACAGTGGGAGCACAGCAGGTAGCTGTGTAGCATGCGGCAGAAACAGTCAGCACTCCACAGCTGGCTAACAGTATGAATCCTATTATAAGTAAATGTATGTTTACTGTGCAGAGAATCACTAGCCCCTTTGAATGAGGAACATTTTAAAGATATATATTTTTTGAATCTCTACAAGAGAGATTTACAGTTTTTAAGATCTTCATAAATTAGTAGACATGATGGTAACAGCTTGCAGCGAAGAAGTCTGGTAATATGGAAAATAATGGTCCATACCAAGGTCAAAGAAGACATGCATGCAACTGATATGTAATGGCATGGAATGTACTTGCATTCATAAAGCCCTTTTCTGGTCTACTTGACCATTCAAAGCACTAGACTTCAAGTCACATTTTAACCATACATTCATAAAGCTTTTCATTCTGTGTCCTTCAAGTACTTTACCTCACATCCATAGCTAATTTAGAGTCATTTGAATCACATGTCTTTGGACTGTGGGAGGAAGCAACAGTACCTGGAGGAAATCCATACAGAGCATGAAAACTCCACTGTAGCCGCTTTTCCACCGACAGGGTTCCGGTGCCGGTGCCAGTCTTTGAACCATTCAGTGGTTTTTCCACCATGAACGCACTCGGTGCTCGGCCGAAAAACGGGTTCAACTCCGGCTTGCTGCTTTGTATCAGTTCATATCATAGACAAAAGGACGCAAAGTGCAAACTTGTCGTCTTGCTCGAAATCGCTGTCTGCATTTATCTCTGTGCTGCACACAGATGCTGCAGTAGTTGTGTTTGGACCATAAAACATATTTGCAGCACAACAAAGGGGAGCGTGTTCTCCCACATTTGCACTTTTCGGCTTCTGTGTCCAGACGAGGACCCGCCCACACACGGGAAACACGGGCCGTTCCTAAGCTTTTTACCGGTTCTTTTGGGAACAGCACCGGCACCAACACCGGAACCCCGGCGGTCGAAAAGGGGCTAGAAAGACCTACCCGGAGTTCAAACCAAACCTTGTGGGGCTTCCTGGGCCTTTTTCTGTCTGCCTCTGGTTCCCCAGGGGGGCATTGTTGCAGCTTCTCACCCTCATTATCAAATGTGTTTTGTGACAAAGACACACACACAGACAACACAGCAAGGTTGCATGTTTGTTTGTGTAGCTGTTTTGTTTTGTTTTTTTTACGTTTTGTTACAGATGCAGCAGCTCGTGACTTACAAGTTGTGCTTTACAGCTTGTGCTTTGTTCTTTATTTTTAATCTTTTCTCCTATTTTTTCCTTCATTTTTTTCTATTTCTGTCTCTGGCAGAGGGAAAACAGGAGGGTTGTCACCAATTGCTGCATCTGTAACAAAATACAAAAACAAAAAAATCCCAACAATAACAAAAGAGAGCAATACAACAAATACATATTCTCGTTCTGCTGCTTGTGTGTGTGTGCCTGTGTATGTATGTGCATGTGCAATTGCATGAAATGTACTTGATAAAGAGGATGAGAAGCTGCAACAATGACCCCCGGAGCCAGAGATAGACTCAGGAAACCAGGCCGCCTGCAGCTCCCCATGAGTACTGAAGACCTGACACCACATATCCCGATGACAACCATGTCCTCAACCCCAGAGAAGGAGGAGGGAGGTCGTAGCCAAGGTTCTCATGGCTAAAGGGAAGGAGCTCCAGAGAACCAGTGACAATGGACAGCTGACCCCACCAGAGGCCAGTCATTCCTGTACAAGCTAAGGGAGGGCCCCAGGCACCCGAGAACTACGTCACACCAAGCAGAGCCTTCCTGTGCGCAGAAGCAGCCTGAGCCAAACCGGACGACAACCCACAAGGGAGCGGGCCAACAACCATGCATACACACATCCACATCAACCCATCTTCTGACATGTGGGTGAATGAGTGCCCCTAGAGCCAGCAGTCACCCCAGAATGCAGTCAGCCCAACCCTTGACACCCTAGCCAACCTCCGCCCTGGGCCGGGTGCAGGAAACAGGGGTGTGGAAAGACCTGCCTGCTCCCTTCGCACTCATCTGGAATGTGAAATGTTGGGTACTGAAGGAATTTAAAATAATAAGTGTGTGTGTGTGCTGCTGTTTAAGCCTTTAGGTTTCTGCGTGTTCGTTTCATCGAACAGGAATGACATAAGACAATCAGAATAAGGAGTCCAATTATTAAGTTTAATAAAGCCATTTCAAACAGTTTACAGATTAATCTGGTTCAGAATTGTCAGAGCTGCCTGATGCAGTCAGTGCAGCTTCACACAAGTCTGACACCACTCTCTATATTAGTTCAACTTTTATACACAGACTTGACACAGTTACACAGTTATTGAAATATGTAAGCATGTAGCATGCTTATCAGTTCCTTCTTCTGTGCTGTTCACTGTCGCCCGTTAACGGCCTCATCTGGGTCCTGTAGACTCAAAACATCAGACCAAGAGGACTTCCGGTGGCGAGCGATGGAGTAGGTAGCAAATCGTAGGCTCCCGCCAACCTTTCGTTCTTTAACTGTCAATACCCCGTTTTATAGCATATAACTGTTGATACTAAACATATTAGAACTCGAGGAGGCACTAAGGTCGAAACACACCAAGGGTAGCAGAAAGGATCAGACAGTGGAGAGCTCCTCCGCCGGCGCTGGAGCGGCTAACGAGGCTAGCGGAACATTGACCGCAACGCAAGTTCCGGATTTGCTTGATAAGTTCCGGGAAAATCTGGCAGCTGACTTCAAGTCTTCATTCGCGACCCTGAACAACAAGCTGGACACGATTCAATTGACTGTCACAGGGCATGGACAGCGTATCAGTGACCTCGAGTCTAATGCTAACGATGTTAGCCAATGCTTGCAGCAGCTCGAAGCTTCAAGTTCAAATCTACGTGAGGAAAACAGGCTGCTGAAGCTGAAACTCTCCGACCTTGAAGGAAGAAGCAGACGCCAAAATATACGAATTGTGGGTCTACCAGAGTCTGTCGAAGGTCCACAGCCTACAGCCTTCTTCTCTCAGCTTCTGTTGGATGTATTTGGGGACCGGGTTCTGTCTTCTCCACCCGAGCTTGATAGAGCGCACCGCATCCCCGTGCTGAAACCGGGGCCGGGCGGACGCCCACGCCCAGTCATCATCCGTTTTCACCGCTTCCAGATCAAAGATTTAGTGATGAGAGAGGCGCGGAAATGTGGGACTGTGGAGTACCGGGGCTGATGTGCTGAAGAAACGAGCTGAATATCGGGACGTCATGGCTCAACTTTACAAGAAGGGACTCCGGCCATCTCTTCTTTTCCCGGCGAAGCTGCGCGTCACACTCCCGAGCGGTGAGAAACGGTGGTTGTCTTCAGCTTCTGAGGCTACTGATTTTGTCAAGTCCTTGGAAGAGGACCAGCATGAGTTACCGTGAGTCGGGGTGTGTCAAAGCGGCTCGAGTGTATTGGCATTTATCACTAACTGATTCCGAGTCGACCGCTTCCTGATGTCTGCTGTTTAGCAGCTGGTTCATTGCTGTGTTTATTAGTCTTGCATATTGGTTGTTTGCATTTGCCCTTCAAGTTTTACAGGGGTTTAGTGTTATTGTTGTGTGGGATTAAAGCCTTAGTAAGGGAGTTATATTATTGAATGACATGGTGGAGTAGTTGTGCTGTAGGGGTTGCAGTTCTTTGCAACCCGCCTTTTGTTTTTCATCTAAGGGGTTCTAAGACGGCAGGTTTTTTTTTTTTTTTTTTTTTTTTTCCCTTTTATGTTACCCTTTCCTCTCCCCCAGGCCTACTCATTATCGTGTTTGTCATTTTTTTTTCTCTGTGCAACTGATAATAGTAGATGAACAGTAATGTTACTTTCACTAGTTGGAATGTAAAGGGGCTAAACCATCCAGTAAAACGTAAGAAGGTCCTTTCACGTTTGAAGCAGTTCAGGTCTGGGGTAATCTTTCTACAGGAAACTCATCTGAAGGATCAGGATCACTGGCGGTTGAGGAAATGTTGGTCTGGGCAGTTTTTTCACTCTAACTTCAGTACAAAAGCTAGGGGCGCTGCTATTCTAATTAATCGAAATATCCCTTTTGTTGCCTCTAACGTCTTCTCAGATAAAAATGGACGATTTATTATTGTATCAGGCAAACTTGGTAATAAGCTTGTGACACTTGCTAATGTGTATGCACCCAATTTTGATGATTCTTTCAGAATTTTTTCTGCCAACTTCCGGATCTGAATTCCTGTTCTTTAATTTTGGGAGGAGATTTCAATTGTTTTATGGATGCATCACTAGACCGTTCCTCCTCTAAGCCTGCCTGCCCAAATAAATCTGCCACATACATTAAATCCTTTCTTCAAGACTTTAGTATCACTGACCCATGGCATTTTTTGTATCCACGTGGTAGAGACTACTCTTTTTTTTCACATGTACACCACACTTACACCCGCATTGACTACTTTTTTATTGACAACCTGTCACTTTCAAATCTTAGATCTTGCAGTTATGAAAGCATTACAATCTCTGATCATGCCCCTCTTGTTCTTAAAATGGCTTTACTGGACACTGATTTGGTGAAAAAGCACTGGAGACTAGATCCTTTATTGCTTGCGGATGAAAAATTTGTTACATCAATTTCTTCCAAAATTAAAACTTTTCTGAGCGAGAATAGAACACCCGGGTATGTCCTGCAAAACAATTTGGGAAGCCATGAAGGCTTTTCTGAGGGGAGAAACAATTTCATATGCAGCATTTAAAAGAAAATCTGTTATACAGAAACAAAAGGATCTCTCTGATCAAATATTGAGCATAGACAGACAATATGCACAATCACCATCGCCTTCATTATATAAGGAACGATTGAAGCTACAGACTGAATTTAATATTATCACTACTTGTCAAGTTGAAGGCTATTTGATTAGAAATATGAGTGGACTTTATGAGCACGATGAGAAAACTGGTAAAATCTTGGCCAATCAATTGCGTGGCCTTAGAGCCAAGCAAATAATACCTGGTGTAAAAACTGACAATGGGAACACTTCATCGAATTCTAAAATAATCAATGATCATTTTAAAATGTTTTATTCAAAGCTGTACACACCTGAATCTACTGCATGTTTGAGTGATATGGAGGCATTTTTTTAGCTCCCTTAATATTCCTTTACTGTCTTCAGACTTAAGACAAAATCTTGAGGCCCCTATCACCCAGGAAGAAATTAAAGCAGCTATATCATCCATGCAGTCTGGAAAATCGCCAGGGCCCGACGGGTTCCCAGCAGATTTTTTAAGACATTCTCAGGCGATCTCTCATCTTTTTTGCATTTGGTCTTTAATGATTCGCTGGAATCTGATGCTCTCCCTTCCACATGTTATCAGGCCTGTATCTCCCTGCTGTTGAAAAAGGAAAAGGACCCATTGGATTGTACATCTTATAGACCTATATCTTTATTAAACACGGATGTCAAGATACTGGCTAAATTGCTGTCCCGTTGACTAGAAAATGTCCTCCCTGCTATTATCTCTCCTGACAAGACTGGTTTTGTTAAAAATTGCCATTCCTTCCACAATATTAGACGTTTGTTTGACATCATCTACACATCTAACGACTGTGTGGCAGAATGTTTGATTTCCATGGATGCTGAAAAGGCATTTGATAGAGTTAATTGGGATTATTTGTTTTTTACTCTGGAGAAGTTTGGTTTTGGCCCCTTATTTTGTTCTTGGATAAAACTGTTATACAAGTGTCCCTTTGCTTCAGTGTTAACAAATGGCCAATATTCAGAATATTTTAGGGTGTATCGTGGAACAAGGCAGGGCTGTCCTTTAAGCCCACTCCTATTTGCCTTAGCAATTGAGCCACTTGCTATTAGGATTCGTAGCAGTGGGGAGATACAGGGCATTCGTAGAGGCAAATTTGACCACAAGGTCTCGCTTTATGCTGACGATCTGCTTTTATATATTTCTGACCCGTTTAAGTCATTACCTGTAGTACTTCAGATGCTGGATAATTTTGGAAAAGTGTCCGGGTATAAAATAAATTTAGACAAAAGTGAATTGTTTTTGATTAACAATAAGGCAATAAAACTCAATTATGGCAGTTTGCCCCTTAGGATAGCGACTGAACAATTTAAATACCTTGGCATATGTGTCACTAGAAAATTTCAAAACCTATTCAAAGCTAATTTTCTTCCTTACTTGATCAGTCAAAGCGACTCTTATCTAAATGGTCCCCATTGTTGCTGTCTCTTGTAGGTAGAATTAATTCTGTGAAAATGATGCTGCTCCCTAAATATCTGTACCTTTTTCAGTGCCTCCCTCTTATGATTCCTAAATCGTTCTTCAATCTCTAGACTCATTAATTATTTCTTTTATTTGGAATGGTAAACACCCCAGATTAAGGAAAGCCTTTCTTCAGAGGCCTAAACAATTAGGTGGAATGGCCTTGCCTAACTTCCAATACTACTATTGGGCAGCGAACATCCGAGGACTGCTTCACTGGCAATATTTTCATTTGGAGACTTCACCTCCAGTCTGGGTGTCCATGGAGGTCCATGCTGGAGGTTCTGGAACTTCTCTGTCTGCACTTCTAGGTTCACCTCTTCCTCTTTCCTGTTCAGTTCGATTCAGTGGTCCAGTGGTTAACCAGTCTCTTAAAATTTGGTCTCAATTCAGGAAAACGCTTGGTCTCCAGGCTTTTTCACTTTTAAGCCCTATTGCAGATAATCACCTGTTTGTTTCATCAGCTGGCTTCAGGGTCTGGCATGAGAAAGGAGTGAAGTGCTTTGCGGATTTATATGCAGATGGATATTTTTCTCAGTTTCTCTGAGCTAACAAAAAATTTGGACTTGCATCCACAAATTTTTCAGGTTTCTGCAGGTCAGGCATTATGTGCAAAGTATGACATCACAATTTCCTCGTAAACCTCCAGAGAAAATCCTCTCGATGCATTTTTGTCAATCAATCTACTTCCAAAGGCGTGTTATCTAAACTTTATATCTAATTTTCAGCTTACATTGTCCATCTCTGACTGCTATTAAAACAGTCCGGGAACAAGACTTACAATCCCCCATTCTGATAATGTGTGGGACTCTATTTGGATCAGGTGCATTCATCTTCAATGTGCGCTCGCCACGCACTTTTGCAATTTAAAGTTGTCCATCGGGTACATTTCTCTAAAGCTAAACTGGCACGCATCTACCCAGGTGTGGACCCAACATGTGACAGATGTAAGAGTGCACCTGCGACATTAATCCACATGTTTGGTCTTGTCCCTCTCTGGCTAATTTCTGGAATCAGTCTTCATACTTTATCTGAAGTTTTGCTCTGTAAGATTGAGCCGAACCCCTTGTCTGCCATCTTTGGAGTTGCCACAGTACTGGATTACCACGCTACAAACAAAGAATGCTCTCATTTTCATCTTTAATTGCCAGGAGGGTTATCTTATTAAGGTGGAAGGATCCAGCTCTCCTTCCTTCCATTCACACTGGGATAAGGGATATTATGTTGTGCTGGACTTAGAAAAGATAAGATTGACTGTCTGAGGTCATGAAAATAGATTTTATAAAGTTTGGCGCCCCCTTCTTGTCAGTTTATGAGAAATCTACTACTATTGTCTCTGAGTAGGCCCCCCCCCTCCCCTTTTTTTTTTTTTTTTTTTTTTTTATTTTATTTATTTATTTATTTATTTGCTAATTAATTTATTAGCAATTTATTAATTTTATTAATTTTATTTTTTTTACTTTGAGCAATGTTATGCTATATCTGTATTGTACTTCAGTTCAGTTTTGTGTGGGTGTGTGTCTGCTGTCTGGGTTTTGTTTGTGGCGTTAAAATCGTTACTGTAATCTGTAAATATGATTACTACACTGGCTTTGTATTGTATCTGTCAATCTTTTTCAGTAATCAATAAAGAGACATTTGAAAGAAAGAAAAACATCAGACCAAAACACACGTTCTTTCCAGTATATCATCGGCATGTGATTTTGTTGTCTCTCTACTATTGCAGTGTTATTTCTGTCTGCTGTACAGAGTTATTCAACCTACTTTCACCTTGTTGTGAAGATTAATGCTGCAATATGCTACTTATACTATATTTCTCTTTAAAGTGTTGTATTATGATATGTCTAGTGTGCGGCTTATTTACACTTCTTCCTTCAGTACATGATGTTGGAATATGTGAGTGTATGAGGCTGACTAATGATCAGCAGAGATCATCCACACCTTCCCCCCAAAACCCTCAATGTCTAATGTGTAGATCAAATTGAGGGGCAAACAGCAGTGATTTGTAGTGAGTGGGGGCCACTTCAGTAGTCTCACTGCCCAACTTCTGGGGAACATGTCTGCCCCCGACGCCCTATATGTATGGTGATGTTGTTAGTCGTAATGTCTAAACTGTAATTAAAAAGGGACAACATGCTAACACAGTACAGCCAGCAAAGCCATGTTGATGGCCTTACCCACTGTGGTCTATGCGCCACACTTTTTTTTCTTAACCTGTCCTGTCTGGCAGCTTAACAAGCAAAACTATAGTCTGCATGCTGTGTTGAGCCACACATCCTTGCTTTGCCAAGAGAAAAGGCTCCTCTTTTTTGTATAATCTTTATTTGTTTATTTCATTTAATGATATTGGTATGATACAGTTTACCTATACCAGAGCTGACAGGCAGAAAAGAACTGACAGAAAGAACATGGGGTCATAAGAAATAACAGAGCACATATAATTGTACCAAGTGCTGCGTCTGTAAATAAAAAAAAAACAGAACAAACAGCACCTGCAGGGCAAAAAAGGAAATAGAAACAAGCACACAATCTTGCTTAGTGGCCCAGGCCACCCGGACCACAACCCCCAAGGTAGCGGGTCAACAACAACCACGCCAAATCACCTGGTCCTGCGCTCTGGAACCGCAAAGCATCTGTGCTCCAGGGAGGGGGCAGTAACAGCCAGCAAGAAGCGGCAACCCTCCACCCCACAAACGAAGACCTGGACCACGGTTCCTGAAGATGCTATATGGTTCACAATGGTCCAGCTCAATAGGTCGAGTGTCAAGTGTTAATCCAGACCCCTCCTCCATCTGAACAACCATGTGAGTTGTAGGGCACATCCAGACCCCCAGATCTGTCTGGAGAAACAGTAAACAACATTAAAATTGTCACCCTCCATCTGTTGAGGATTGCATTGTGCAAGTATTGAGAAAAGTTATGATACAGCTGCAAACTTGATTGAGATCTCTGAGTTTTTCTACAATGGCCACTAAAATGAGGTAATGAAAGCAGACAGATCGCGTCATCCAGCTTTTTCTGTGGTTGTGCAACATCTCTGAGGCTCACTCTGAACTCAGTGGTCTTGCAGAGACTATTCTTTGTGAACTGAAACCATCAATAAACATTGGACACGCCATCAGTTCTGAATTCCCTGGCAGATGATTCTGTTATCACTGGTTTTGCCTTTTGGTTGTTTTAAGTATTATTTATCACGTGGCTAGTTAAATGTTAGATTCAACTCATTGTCATTGTGCGCACAAGACGAAACGATTATTCCAGATCACTCATCCAGAGACGAGCATCTGCGGTCATGCAGCCAGAAAACGGCGCTACTGTTAGTCAATGTGGTTTAAGTGTCTTGCTCAAGGCAGCTGAAAGTAGGGACAGGGGCTCGAACCAGCAACCCTCCAGCTGCAAGGCAAACACCTACCCACTGTGCCACTGCCACTAGTTAGTTCCTCTATTGTGTTTTCACGTGCTTGCCTCCCCGTGTTAAGTTTGTATTTGTTTGCCTGATGGTTCACTTCCTGTTTTAGTTTGCCAGTCTCCTGTTCCATGTGTATATTGTCCAGTTTTGCTTCCTCTTGTGTGCATCCCTGTAATTACTTTCAGCTGCCTTTCCACCTGTTTCTAGTTCCATCATTACGTTGTGTATTTATTCTTCAGTTTTCCTTTTGCCCCTTGTCGCGTACTCCCTCCTGGCTGTGTCACTTCTGGTGTGTGTTGTACATTTGCTACTGCCACTGTTTGTTTGTGTTTTGTGAGAACTCAGCAATAAAACAACCTGGAGCACAGTGAAGGTGAACCCAAGTGCAGACATGGACAGAGGCAGGGCTATATTGAGATAAGCAATTTATTATAACAAGCAAACACACAATAAACCAGGGGATGACTAGCTGAGGTTTTCTTAAAGCTGTATCCCAAATCCTAGCAAGCTGCGGGAAGGGATGTAAACGCTGAGGGGCCAGTCTAGACGGAGGGAGAGGGAGAGATGCGTTATGAACTGGAGTAAGCATTACATGAATGTACATAGGGAGATGGTTTCTGCAGAGATGAAATGATGAACAAATCTCCACGGTTAAGCACAAAACCTCCAGCACCAAAAACTCCAACACAAAAGCACACACGAGAGTCCTAAAGAAACTACTGCTGTTAGAAGCTTGACTAGGCATGCTTTACCACAGACATTCGCAGACACTCTGGCAAGGACAAGAGGTCAGAGCAAACCGTTAAATACCATCGTGATGAATGAACTCGCTACAAGTGTGCAGAGCCTCCAAATGACAGCCTCCAGCCCCACCCAACAGAGGAGGAGAAAACAGCCTGCCAACCGCCTGAAATGAAAGAATAGAAAAACAAAAGCCACAGCACACTGATCCATGACAATCTCAACTTCTGAGTCCTGCATTGTGGGTCCATTTCCTACATCCCACACAGCCACATATGATACAATGATTATAATGGTATTAAACCTTCATTTGATTCATATGATTAGGAACTATTGGAGTGGGAACTAGTGGAGTGTGATAAGATTGAATGTGTATGTGTTACAAACTTATTTTACACAACATTTACGCAAGTTAACATTTACAGTCTGGTTATTTGTGTCTCACTCTGATCATGGAAAACACACTGCGTAAAATATATCAAAACCCCACTTACCCAAGAGGTTTTGGTCTTAAGCTTTGCATAAGACAGGACTGAGTGAAACAATCCCCTAGGTGGTAGCACAGTGCATTCAAAGGGAAAAAAAAACTTCCACCTAATCAAAATTGTTGTAAATGATCTGTTAGTGACTGACTGGATAATCTTATTTAGAATGTACTTTTGGATACAGACTGGTAAAATCAAAACAGTGAACATTTTCACATGAAGCTTTGTGGTACAATTTCATTGCATTTGTGTGACCACCAGCCTGCTCTGCCTCCTGAGCTTTGTCCACCTTTGCAGTGCGAATATGCCCTGAGAAAAAAAACATTTGAGAATGTGCTCCTCTCCAGGTCAGCGGTAACAACACGGATCAAGGGCACTGTGGTAATCCTGGAGCTTCAATTGAAAAACAAAGTGAACAATTTTGACTCTTTCTCCTTGGCTCTGGACAAGAGCTGTAATATCCATGACATGGGTAACGCATCCTTTGATAGGCAAACTGACAAACTGGCAGGTGTCCAAATCTGACAGGGATATTGGGGTTTTGAAGCAGATGCAAGATAAAGTGACTGAAATGAACTCAGAACTGAAACTGATGTTTTCTGGATTATACACTGTTGTGTAAGTCAGTGCAAAAAAAAAAAAATCACAGGTTAATGGTGTAACTACAGTGGTTAACTTTTGATTCACTACTGGCAGAGCAGAATATATTCAAGTCAATATCACTGCTGGATTTTATTCTTCTTTCAAAGAAAAGAACTTTCCCCACATAAGGAAACATGCTCAGAAGATGTTGGTTCTCTCTGTATCTACCTTCATATGTGAACAATCATTCTCAGTGTGAAAGTTTAGCAGATCTAGATCCACATACCCTTTCAGTGGTGCCACTGTCCTTTGCATTTCCACCTCTGAACCTGACTTTGATGTGCTTGCTCAAGCCCAAAAACACTAGATTTCTCTTACTGAATCAAAAAAAAAAACTGAAAAACTACAAGCAATCAATAGCAAGACAGTTAAAAAAAAATACAAAAAAATGCACATTTAGCTCACATTTGTTTTTGTGAATGTTGATTAAATAGTGATGTTGGTGTTTTTACTATGCCAAATTCACATTTTCATTGCCTAATAACAACATCTTTTACCAGTAACAGTTTATGAAGAGAAATAATTACTATTGAACAGAACTGAGTTTATTGGTGTTGCCATCTACAACAGTCCCAGATTCCCATGTGGCCCTTTAAAAAATTAACTGCCCACACCTGATCTAGAGGAAGTAAAACTCACAGGGTTATGTAGGTGAACCTGTGGAACGTTAATCAACATTTTTATATCTCTTTACATTGAGATATACTGTAACTGACACCGATTTGTTTCAGAGTGGGGGCAGAGTGTCTGCTGGGGGTAGGTGAGGGCTGCGAAGAAGAAGTCATCAGGTCTTATAGCCCTCACCTGCCTACAATTAGTAGCTCTGCCTCATTTGTTTGCCTGGTGTGGTGTGTGTGGTGTGGTGTGGTGTGGCGTGCGTGGTGTGGCGTCGGGTTTGTCACCGACTTCTGCTCATTTATTAGACTTTTTGGGGTGGGTTTGCCTGCCGGGATTTATTTTTATTTTTTTATATTGGCGTGAAGGATTCTTATTCTCACTGCTTTGCCATTAAGGAGACGCACTGTTCCCGCAGCCGACATGGTTCATTTTAAATAACGCCCTTTGGGTAGTGGAACGAGGGATGTTTTCTTTATGACATAGTGTGGGTTTCATGGTTTAGGGTTTTAAGTTGAATGTTATTGATAACAATGTTCATCTTGAATTGTGTAATGTTTTTTTGAGTAATCTTTTCTTTGTAATGTATTTTGAGTTTATGTAATTAATCCCTTTTCCTTTGATGTTTTTATCTAAGTTTTCACAATGCACAACGAAGATGTTGGAGCCAAAATAAAGAATTAAGCACCTATCGAGACTCCATTTTTATTTTCTCCAAGTGCAGCTACACATACTTATGTCATAAACTGTGACATGATCACAGCTCCATATAATTAACTTGAAATATCATTTGGCACAGACCCACTTGTGCATGAACATCCAAGCCAATGGTGCTGTAAGTGCTCGGTAACAAAAATAACAAACTAAAATATCAGTGCTATGTATGCTAACACAATTGATACCTTATGGTACATGATACAGAACCTTTCTCCTGTAACTGAGCTCTCAAAGCTGTTTTTACTACAAACCACCTGTTGTATCATTATTTCATTGTTATTAATTCATAAGTTACATTTCATGGTTTTCATTTTATTAGTTAAAAGAAAAATCAAGTTAGAACATGATTGAATTTACGTTATTGCACTTCAGTCCACAAGGTGGCGTTTGTGTTACATGTGGAGGCCAGAATGACTTTTGTAAGAAGAAGAAGAAGAAAAACATTAACAACAGTAGAGAGTTATGTATTGTATGGCCGTGTTTTGTTCAGTAAAGCCCATAAAGAGACATACCGACGTCCGGCCTTAGTTTCCGGCCTCCATTCTAGGCCAAGCACCTTTAACAGGCAGCCGTGTGTTTCAGGCCCCTTGGAAAGGTCAAAGTCATCTTGTTGCCACTTGCTCTTCAGTTCAGGAGAGTTTGTAGTCCATTTGCAGAGGTTCATGCTTGCATCAGACAGGATTTCCCTTGCACTTGTTATCAGTGCATAAGCCTCTTTAACATTGCTTGAGCTGGCAATCAAGTTGTCGACATACAAGGAGTCCTTGATAATGTTGACGACCTGTGAGTGACTTCTTTGGTATTTCTCTAGGTGATTTCTGATTGTTGCTGCCAGCAAAAATGGACTTGATGAAACCCCAAATACCACACGAGTCATTCTCAGCACACGTAGGTTTGTGGTCTCCCCATCAGGGCGACCAGTGAGCCACAGAAACCTCAGTGCATCCCTGTCCTCTTCTGCGATGGATATCTGAAGGAACACCTTTTCAATGTCCGCCATAAATGCGATGGGATGCAACCTGAACCTGACAAGGATGGTGAGGACGTCTGGGTTCAGGTTTGGTCCAGTGAGTAGACAGTCATTGAGAGATGGGCAGCCATCTTCATGTGCGGAGGCATCAAAAACTATTCTCAACTTGGTCGTTGCCTTGTCCTCTCTTATCACAGCATGGTGAGGTAGGTAATATTTGGTGTTGTCTTTAGTGCCAACTGTGACTTTAGTTTCTGGGACATCTTCGCATATTCCCTGTCAAAGATAGTCCTCCATCACATCGTTGTATCTTTCAAACAGTGTCACATTAGCCCTTAATTTCCTTTTCAGGCCTTCAAATCTCTTTTGGGCAAGTCTCAGATTGTCTGGTAGCTCTGGTTTGTCCTGTTGCCATGGCAACTTAACTTCATATCGGCTTTCCTTACAGGTGACTGACCTGTTGAAATGTTCTTGAGCCTCAAAGTGCTCCTCCTTTTCTTCGCCCTTGCTGGAGATGCCCAAAGACTCTATTTCCCAGAATGCACGCAGCTGGGCGATCTCCTCTGCGCAGATCGTCATGCATGAAGTCCCACTCATGCTTAACAGTGACACTGGGCCCTGTACTGTCCAGCCAAACATGGTCTCAATGGCAACTAATGGGTCTGACAGTCTCTCAACCTTACCAGATACCATTTTCCAGTAGTGATCAGCACCAATCAATACTGACAGTTCCAGGTCCTTGCTGATGCTTCCTGAGACATCTGCTGACATCAGTCCTCTTCTTTTCAGCTGTCGTTGGATTTCCTCTCCTGGTACCTGCATGACTGCAGAGCTAACCTGAGGTGTCTCAACAGCTTCAATTTCAATAGTTCCTTTCTTGTCGTGTATGTTCTGAAGGATTAGCCTTACAACATTGCACTCTGTTGCAACTGGAGCGTTGCTACCAAAGGTGTGAAGCTGTAAAGTCTCTGTCTTCACAACAGGTAATCCTAAAGCCTTCACCTGCTTCTCCAGGACAAAGCTCCGCTGACTTCCTCCATCCATGAGGCAAAGCACTTTAGTCTTTCCCTTTATTCCCTGCACCAATGCAGTCACTGTTTGCAGGAGAACTGTGTTCTGCCTTGCAGTGCTTGTCTTCTCTGTCTGTGGGGCCACCGGCGAGACTACAGCTGCACTTGTCACTTGAGCGCTGTTCTGGGTCTCCCCAGCTTCACCTTTGTCACATGGTGAGGTGGTGTCTCCGTCCACACACACTGCATGAGATCCCTTTAGTTTTGCAGAATTTGGCCAGATGTCGCTGCCCTAAGCATATGAAACACCGTCCCATTTTCTTCAGCCTTTCCTTTCTGATATCAAGTGTGTTATCTGTACAGAGTTCAGATTTGTGGCCTGTGCTATTGCAGAATATACATCCTTGTGGGGACTGCGAGCCACTGGTGTAGAGCATAGCTGCTGATGGCAGAGTTGACTCTGTGGTGTCCCCACAGAGCTTGACAACTGTTTTGCAACAGCTGGTCATACCACAAACAGTACAAATAATTTGGAGTTTATATTTTTTTACCTTAAAGATCATATTTCCATTATTACAAGATTCCTAGTGTTAAATGTGATTACTTTATTTTAGTGGCGCCCTTACTCATTACTAAGGCAGATGGGAATCTTGGTTGACACTTTATGGTAAAAGGACACAAGAAGAAGAAGGCTGCGAGACCCAGCTCAACACCTAGTAATAATATTCAATAAAATGATGCTGAGACGATTATGCATAATTCTTGAAGGAATTTATGAATCATTGATGGATCTATCAACAGAGATAACCATTCAGGTAGAAGCTGAAGCACATGGTATGGGAACAGCATGCCATTCTATATCTCAAAGAGGAAGGCCAAGGTAAAAGTGATGTGTCATTCATGAAAGAGCCGGCTCTCAGAGCTGATGCTTGGTAGTGAATCAGAAGAGCCGACTCCCATTGTATGAGAGCTGGCTCCCCAAATTCTCATTAGCTATGCTCACAAACCTGAGGACAGGGGAAGAAGTTGTAACGTCTGGGTTGTGTTCGGTGGTGAAGAGGAGGCGGCGGGCGTACTTATCAGGCAGCCAAAAACGCACAACCACACTGGTACTGGGAATTCCACAGTGTTATCCTTTAATAGACGTATTCTTCACCAACCTTATAAAGCCCGGTTGAACGGCTGCTGCATTACCATGCATAAAAACGAGCAGTGTTCATACAACCCTTGACGATAGAAAGAATAAGGAAAAAAAATTAGAGGTCCACCTCAAGCCAAATGTCTGTCTGCAAACATTTCTCCCGCGTTCTCTACCGAGGCGCACACTGGTGACATCATTAACGAAAAGCTTAGACTGTCGTAAAGAGACACCACAATTACGACTGTTACAAAGTGATGGGCACACCATGTAGCCAATCACACAAGGGGACATGGGCTTATCCCATTATGTTAAGCAGAGGGGAAGACAGATGTTCCACTGTGCGTGGGCATAGTCCAGGTACAGACAGCGAGACAGCGGTGCAGAAACACGTGTATATGAGCAATACCCTTAAAAGAAGAAGCATTTAGCTGCAATTTAAGGAAATAGCAGAGCAGAGTGCCATACTTGCAAACTGAAAATTACAGTGAGAGCAGATTCTACAACAAAACTTGCACCGGCGTATAAGAACTGTCCATTACTTGGTGCAGTTGGAGGACAGAGGGCAAGCTAGGTCTCCTTCTACTGACCCTGCTGAGTCTGGTCCTGAACCAGCAACAACTGATGCGGCATCCACCGCCCTCCCTAAAGCTGCAACTATAACCTGTCCTGCTGCAACACAAAGCAAAATAAGTCAGTGTGTTTGTTTGTCCTATGTCCCATTAAAAGTTTATTTAAAATGTTAAACAAAAGAATGTTTTTTTTTTTTTTAAACAGGACAAACGCATAAAATAAAGTAATTATAAAGTTTATCAAAAAAAGACTGAAGGCAAAAGGTCTTCTCAGCAAACAAAACATTCACTTTTTGCTTATTTAGGCTAAAATATGAGGCTAAAAATGATAACAAGTAAAGAGCCATTTAGGAGTTGAAAGAGCGGGCTCTTCTTTGGGAGCCGAGCCTAAAGAGCTGGCTCTCCGAAAAGTGCCAAACTTCCCATCACTACAAGGTAGAAAAAAAAATTGGAACAAATTTATGGATAACACTACATGGCACTTGATACAATCAAGGAGTCGTAAAAAAGGTTGTGAATACAATTAAAATGCTTTCAAATAAGGAAAATGTATGCATAACATTTGAATCTACATATTTGTCGTTTTGTTTCTTGCTTTTTTTAGGTACAACACACCAGCTGCTCTTCTGACTGACATGTGAGGTTTAGCTGGATGGTTGTATCTCAAATGTTGTCAGTAAGCTTTCTAATACAGTATAACCACAGAATACAACTAGGTTTAGTGGACTATGGAAGTTTTACCAGCATAAGCATCATTTCTCATTCATGAGATTCTTACACAAACTCCTGGCTCAGGAGAGGGATCAGAGTTCAGCAGTGGCAAGTGTGAGAGCATTTAAGAATAGTTGATCCTGTGTGAAGAGCTTTGAAATGATGGAGGGCAATTCTGAGAAGAGTCTACAATGTTGCTATCCCAAATCAAGTGTGTCATATGGTATTTTTATTTATTTGATTAATGTTACTTATTATTCCCTAGCTCACGAAGATTCATGTAATGATTAAGGTGATAAGTGATACAAGTAATGTTAAATAAATATAATCACACTACTGTATCAGATGTAAAGAAAAAGATTTTATATAAAATTAATATTAAAAGTC
>NW_022060247.1:0-20689 GCF_007364275.1 Archocentrus centrarchus
TAGGTGAGCCACAAGAGGTTTTTAAGCATTTTCCCATTATTTTTGAAATGCAGTATAATACAGTAATTCAATGTTTTCCTGTCATTCACTTTCAAGTACCAGCTTAAGTGCAACATTTTTTTACAAACAAGGATATATTGCATTATGTAATTAAACAATCCAAATAATGCTTAACATCAGATTATGTTAATTAAGTTCCCTACTTGTTTTAGCTTGAATGTTTAGAGCAAACGTGTGGATTTTATTTTGAACATTCACACCACCTTTACATTTTTAATCATAGTTTCTCACAGAGGGCATTTATCGGAGTGCACACCCTAACTATTTCTGTGGTAAACTCAAGTGCTTAGCAATACGTGCTGTCGTAAAAGGGTTTAGAGTTTTGTAACTGAGAGGATTTAGCTCATATTGGCGGTTCAAAACATCCCGGCTCATCCTGTAGTTTTACGCTGATGTGGACAACCAAAGTACTCTGTGCTTTCCTGAACACTGGCCATCTGGAGGTGTCCATAGTCTCGTTGAATGCATCATTTCACTGTAATTCCCTTTAAATCACAAGCGTCATTGGATTTAATGGGCAAATGTTTCATCGCTGACGTCCGAATTGGGATTTGAGCAACTGGAGACCGCATGCTGCTCACCCTGAGTCACTCTCCTCAAGTTCAGTGACCTTCAAATTCTGTGTATGTGTCTGTTTTCCCTCACAGGTGTTCAGGCTAGTTGGCACAGCTCCTCAGCCCCGCGGCCAGATACCACCATTCTACCGTGGTTTAATCTGTCCCCGGAAATGAAATGTCTTGTTGTTTATAGTTTATGAACTGGGATAAGATCTGCGGATTTGGGTTGGAGAATCATATCACCACTGGCCTACTGACTGAAGCCCGGGATAGTCAAACTCTGGGGTCAACAGTTCATGTTCTGCACTAGACTTAACAAATGGAAACACGTTTCGCTTTCAATCTGTAAATCAGTGACCCCTGTGCATGTGTGCGGATTTTGGTGCAAAGTGACAAGGAAGTGTCAGCTGGAAATGTCACTTCAGAATAGATTTGCATCAAGCTTCAAGCTGTGTCGCCATGTCCACTGCTTGACAGACTGATGTGAGGAGGAGGAAATGTGTTGCGATTTCCTGTTTCAGCCTGCATGGCATTGAGCACAGTGGGTGCTATTTTTTTTTTTTTTTTATGTAAGACATCAACCTTCCTGTGATGATTATGACAATATTCATGATGAAATCCTAACCTTGCTAAGTTCATGAAGGTTTCATTGGAGCTTAAAAAAAAATGGAAAAGGTCAAATCCTTCAAGAAAATATTTTCTGCTAGACCTCTAAATATTTTTAAGGTTTTGAAAATGTCATACAGTTCTGGATGTTATAAGAGAATTGAATAAGCTGTGTACCAAAAAATGCAAAAATATGTATTGTAACCTTTGAACAATGACAATGATAAATATTAGTCACAGGAACTGCCGAGGGGATAAAGAATATTCCCAGTAAGGTCACAAAAAGGTCACTGAGTTCTTCTTGCAAAAACAGAGAGAAATCCTGGCTCATGCATTTCTGCTTATAGTGGTGGTGAAAATATAAGGTTTGGGGGTTTTTTTGTAAGTAAAACTTGCCTTCTGTCATAAGTCATAGAAGTCTGATGGATGCGCAATGAGGATGGTGTTTTTTTCAGGAGCAGTATGTCTTCATCCATGATGCCATTTTGGAGGCATGTCTCTGTGGCGACACCACCATTCCTGCGAGTCAGCTCCGCTCCGTCTACTACGACATGAACCGCCTGGACCCACAGACCAACTCTAGCCCCATTAAAGAGGAGTTCAGGGTGAGGAGTTATCTAATGTAATAAGATATACAGAGTGTACAAATTCCTAATGAAGCATTATCGCAAGTGCAAGACTCCATGAAAGATATTTTATGTATTTTTTTTAAATAATTTTATTGAAAAATAAACAACACAGTTCTTGATATACGTTTGAACAGATAAGGATAACATTAGCCAGGGATTTGCAGATAAATACATCTAATAAGGAGCACAAATTATAAATTTTAAGAGCTTTCTTATTAACTGCATCAGACAGATGTACTGTTCAGTTTCCTTTTGAACTGGCAAAAAAAGAGGGATTTGATTGACAAAATTTCATTTTATGTATATATTTCCCTAGAATTATAAGATTTATAACACATAATTAACATATTTTGTTTATCAACAGTCTGTGTATGAATATGTGACGCATCTCATATTGCACCAGTGAGGGTTATATGAGATGCCCCTCCCCTTTAAGTTTCATCCCAGTCACTTCAGGGGAATCAGAGCTATTGCTAATGTAACTGATTAAAGAATTGCATTGTTAATTACCATATTGGGAGATAATTAGCACACTCAAAACCCAAGTGCCTACCTTCCTGCGTCAGTATGACACCATGTAATTCTGCTTCAATCTCAAAGACGCTTAATATGGTGACTCCCACGCTGCGGGTGGAAGACTGCAGCATCGCCCTGCTGCCTAGGAACCACGAGAAGAACCGCTGCATGGACGTCCTGCCTCCAGATCGCTGCCTCCCCTTTCTGATCACCATCGATGGCGAGAGCTCCAATTACATCAACGCCGCCCTGATGGATGTAAGAGTCAAACATTTCAGACTTAAAGCCCGGCTGCCTGAATTCCAGTTCAGATAATCTTGCTAAGTTCATCACTGTAATTTTAAAGTGGTAAATTAGCACTGAGTCATGAGGTGGGAAACTGCAGCTGCCTCGTTCTGTGAACTGAAACTTTCAAATGTTGCTTGTCTTGTCAAACAGTAATTGCTGATTTGAAAGCAGATATTTTGCATTTGTTTGTAGAATTATGAGCTCCGAACATGTTGGTATTTCAGCCTGTTTTACAATGCAGATTTATATGTGTGACTTTTTAAGTGTTGCTGATGTTTTAGGGACCCATTTCCAGCTGTCAATGCATTTAAAAAAAAAAAAAGATCTTAATTGAAAGTGCCAGTAAGTGTTTTTAATGTGTAAGAAAAGTAGTTGAGAGCAGGTTGGTGGGATATTAGATGTTTGGTACAGTATATAGATTATTTTAAGCCAGCATTCGAAAGACTTGCCATCTTGACTTGAAATTTGCTCATGGAGACACTTAACTTGGATGAAAGCCATCCAGGACTTACTGGATGTGAGTTGAAATTTGCTCCCACAGAGTTAAAAACTTAACATCTCTGTATTGCTGTCATTTAATTATCTGTGGTTAACCACTTATCTCTCAGTATCTAAGATACACCAAAGGGAAACAATCAAAAATGCTATGTATAGCAGTTTTCAAGAGGACCTAACAAAGAACACCTTGACAAGGCACATGCTCGCTGATGGACTTTTTGGCTCTTGCTGGTATTGAGCAGGTGACCTTTCAGGTACAGGATTGTCTCATTGCCCACTGGGCTACATTTGGGAGCCAGAAACCACAGTAAAAGTGCACTGTCTTAATATAATCTCCCTAGACATGGAATCTCCATTAGAAAACTGCGCTAAGCAGGAGGCGAGCTGAGAGATGGAGGTCGTTTTAGAAACGGTTATAGGTTTATTCTTGTTGCACAAAAACACGCACAAACTCTATTCAGCATCAGCGCTTTCTTTTTCTTCTTCTTCCAGAGTTACAAGCAGCCCTCTGCATTCATAGTGACACAGCACCCATTGCCAAACACAGTAAAGGACTTCTGGAGACTGGTGCTGGATTACCATTGCACATCCATAGTAATGCTCAATGACGTCGACCCAGCACAGGTAAACCCGACCCAATACATTTGCTCAAATAAACAACGTCCAAATAAATTCTTCCAGAGATATTAAAAGAATTTCACTCTAACAAATGAGGCATGAGTTTTTCCATGAGAAATGTTGTAAAAGTTGCACAAAAGGGCACTGATGGGAACAGATTGAGAGAAAGATTGCATTTTATTTAGATCACGTATAAACCCAGGGAAACCCCAGGGGATGTGTCAGTGTTAGACACTATATATTTGTATCTATACTGAATATGCTTGAAATAAGGTATATACTGCAGAGTCAAAGAGGGCTTGCTATAAAAGTAGATGGAGAAAAGCAGGCCTGTGGAAGAGACACTCCAGATTTCTCAGCCCGAGGCTCTGTCATAACACCCGGGGATCAAAGCCTGAAGCCAGGCTGCTCTCCCCATCCAAATCCCCTTTCCCTAGGTGACTGACTGCCTGGCTGACTGGCTGGATAGAAAAGGCCTTTCATTCAATATTCTCACTGTAGCCAGCCCGTCAGCAAGCCAAGAAAGCCGCGCAGGTGGGAAAAGGTGGGTGGGTGGGGATGCGGGGGTATAGATGGAGCCGAGAGAGGTTTACCATCTTCTCCATCAACATCTTTGTTTTTGCATCTGTTGAATTTGTCAAGTTTTGATGGGCTCTAAAAGCAAGCCGCAAAGTGGTGCTTAGGCTGCCACACAGACAGCATATGTGCTTCTGCTTTTGCGTATTGAAGACAGAAAGTGAGCGAATATTTCCACATCCGTCTGCAAGCCAGTTTTCAGGCCTGTCGTTTGCATTTTTTCGAGAGAGTCCTTCCCCCCGCCTTGATTGTTTATGACTGTGACATGCCTTTGTGACATGACATGTCTGTCGATGTAGAACGTGGCCATCTGTGTGTAAGCTTCCATTTGTCTGATTTAGAGCTGTGAGGCTGGTGACGCGCTCCACAGGTGCAAGTTCTTAACTGAGCTCTCGTAAAGGACTGAAAATTGGGGGGAGGGGGCGTTTACTGCTTTTATGAGGCTGTCCCGGGGCTTTACCTCTCAGTGCACAAGAGCAGTTAGTCTTGTTATTGATAACTGCCTCTTAATACTTTTAATTAGAGTTATAGCTCCTGATTGTTTTGGGGGGTTTTTTTTGGCTACAATCTATTGACTGAATATTAATTGATCAATCTTGTATTGCAAATCCCAGCAAAACGTGCTTTATCTGACTCTAAAATAGCATTTGTTTATTTATTTTACAATTACAGATCAAAAACCTTTGAGACAGTGCCAAAAATAACAGTACCCATACCCAAATTCAGTCCATCTCTTGTCCAGGGTTAGTTCCTCGTGCACCCCTGCACCCCTTCCAGGACTACTGGCATCTTTACATCAGCCCCTGGAAGTCCTGCTTTGAGATGTGCTTACATCTTTGCATCTGCGATTTTACCACAGACCTTAAATTTGTGAAGAGACCATTCTTCTGTGTCAAGATGGCCAAATTTTGTCCACAATAACCATCGCTGATAAGAGCTGGATTTCTAACTATGTCCCAAAGACCAAACAGTCGTTTTCAGAGAGAGTCCACAGTGCCCCAGCCTAAAGGTTGAGCGTCAACTTAGGAGCAGGACCAGGAGCATACTCTCTTTTTACATATACAGGGTTTGGTACCATAAATGTCTCCCCCAGGGTCAGGGAGAGGCATCTGAGTGGGGTTATTGTTAGAGCACCCTAGTGGTCATAGCATGACACTATTGGTCCACTCGCATTGCATTGAAAAGGAAAGAGATTTTTGGCCACATCAACACTATCTTCGCTCAGTATCCACCTTACTTGCCAGATTTTTCCAGATTTGCCTCCCTGTGACTTTGCCTGCTTCCCCAGAATTCAAGTTGAATGAACACTGGAGGAGATCCAGAACACACTGTAGACACACAAGTGCAGCTGTTCAGAATGACACTTCCACAGTGATCTAAAAGCAGCATCAATGCTAGAATTGGTGCACAGCTACCCAAGGAGACAGCCTTGAAGGGAGATGGGTGTGGTTTTTGCTTCTTTATGCCACAAAACCTTTTAACTGCACAGTTTATTTAGCTGAAAATAATGTACACTATGTTGCCAAAAGTATTCACTCATGCATCCAAATCACTGAATTCACGTGTTCCACTCAATTCCATGGCCACAGATATATAAAGCTAAGTTACCTAGGCAAGCAGACTGTTTCTACAAGCATTTGTGAAAGAATGGGTCACTCAGGAGCTGTGCAACAAGTCCAGTAGTGAAATTTCCTCATTACTAAATACGCCACAGTCAACCGTTAGTGGTATTATGACAAAATGAAAGCGATTGGGAATGGCAGCAACTGTGCCACAAAGTGGTAGGCCATGTAAAATCACAGTGTGGTCAGCAGATGCTGAAGTGCGTAGTGCGCAGAGGTCGCCAACTTTCTGCAGATTCAGTTGCTATAGAGCTCCAAACTTCATGTGGCCTTAAGATTAGCTCAAGAACAGTGTGTAGAGAGCTTTGTGGAATGGGTTTCCATGGCCGAGCAGCTGCACCCAAGCCTACGTCACCAAGTGCATCGGATTCAGTGGTGTAAAGTACACCGCCACTGGACTCTCGAGCAGTGGAGACATGTTCTCTAGTGTGATGACTCACACTTTTATGTCTGGCAATCTGATGGATGAGTCTGGGTTTGGTGGTTGCCAGGAGAACGGTACTTGTCTGACTGCATTGTGCTAAGTGTAAATTTGGTGGAAGGGAGATTATGGTGTGGGGTTGTTTTTCAGGAGTTGGGCTCGGCCCCTTAGTTCCAGTGAAAGGAACTCTTAATGCTTCAGCATACCGAGACATTTTGGACAATTTCATGCTCCCAACTTTGTGGGATCGCCCCTTCCTGTTCCAACATGAACAAAGCAAGGTCCATAAAGACATGGATGACTGGCCTGCACAGAGTCCTCACCTCAACCTGATAGAACACCTTTAGAATGAATTAGAGCAGAGACTGTGAGCCAGGCCTTCTTGTCCAACATCAGTGTCTGACCTAACAAATGCACTTCTGGAAAAATTGTCAAATTCCCATAAACACGCTCCTAAACCTTGTGGAAAGCCTTCCCAGAAGAGCTGAAGCTGTTATAGCTGCAAAGGGTGGGCTGACGACTTGTTAAACCCTTTGGATTAAGAATGGGATGCCACTCAAATTCATATGCGTGTGAAGGCAGATTAGTGAATACTTTTGGCAATATAGTGTATATCACAAGGATACCATATTTCTGTTGAAGTGGATGAATTTGTCAGGTTTGTTGGTGTGAAATTTTACCCACTTGAAGAGGTCATAGGAATGTACCAAAAAAATAGGACAGGAACAATTCACTCTTTCATCAAAATACTGGCCATGAATTATCTTTCCATCAGTCATTCTTTTGATGAACTTGCCTTTTATTACATTTTCCTTCTTAGAGATGGCTCGAATTTAAAAAAAAACAAACTGCTTTTAAGGAACAAAGAATGTGCATGCTTTCTAAAAAGGGAAAAAGAATTATCCAAGATTTTGAGAAATTTCTGATTTGTTGAACAAAGTGTTAGTTGATTGGGACACATCTGTGTTTAGTTTTGTAATATGAAAATATATTTAATTTTTTTTTATTGAATGTTCTCAGATGAAAACAAAATTCAATTTTAGAGAAGTACTTCTTAGTGATTGAATTCACCTCTTTTCACTCTGCCTATTGTACCATATCATATGTGTCTTCTGACATCTTTAATTTTTTTTTAGCATGTGTATAAAAGTAATTGACATCAGTGTCTCTGTTTTTAGTCAGTATACTTTGGATCTGAAACTAATAATTCGCCTTCCGTGTTCGTGTGTGTTTCCCTGTTTTGATTTGTCTGTGTGCTGTTGTACCTGCATTTTTCTGCGTGTGTGCGTGTGTGTGTGTGTGTGTGTGCACATCCCTGTTTGGTTTAGTTGTGTCCACAGTACTGGCCAGAAAACGGAGTCCACCGCCATGGACCCATCCAGGTGGAGTTTGTCTCTGCTGATCTGGAGGAGGACATCATCAGCAGAATATTCCGGATCTACAATGCAGCTCGGGTACGGTAACACAAAATGGACAAGCTACAAATAAAAAAAAAAAGCATTTTGTGTGATCAGGCTGACATGTAGTTTTTCTGCTTTGCTGCACATTTCTTTTGTAACTTTTGAAAACTTGTTTGTCTTCCCTGCTGTGAAGCCAATTTATTCTGTGACTGCACACCTCACACATCCCACTCATACGCCGGCCTGTCCGTTCAAGCTGTGCAGAGGCAGAGTCATTGTGTTCTTTAACTATGCCACTGCACCAGTGACTGGATGGAGGTGTGATTGCCACAAGTTAATTGTCTCTTAGACAGCCTAGAAATTTTCCACATGTAGTTTTAAAAAGCAGAAAACAGGCTCCCCCCCCCCCATCAATTAACACGTTCTAGGCTGAACAAGAGCACTGTGATGTTGAACAAGAGTTGTTTCATAAAAATTACACATTTCTTACTTATAAGTGGAATCTAGCTGAAGTGTAATACACAAGTGATCATTTTATTAAAGATCGTTTCATTTTAATTATTTTTAAGAGAGACCAAAACTAAATAATTCCACGTAAAAAAATAAATACATTTGCTTTTCTTTGGTACCTCTTCATGTTGTTGCCCCTTAGATTTATCTTGAAGCCCTTGGGGTGAGTCAGAGAGGTCCTCAGTGAGAACCTTTTATATTAAGCTACTAATAAAGGAATAGTTCTTATAAAAAAATTAAAAAATAAAAGCAGGTGACAGCATGTTTTTTTTGTTTGTTTTTGCATTTTAAATTTCATATTTGAGTTAAGTAACACAAATCTAGTTCACTTTACCTGCATTTTACTGGACTTGAGAGAGAACCCTTAAAGGGAGCTATTTCACAACTGAGTATGTATTGACCCTTTAACTTTGAGCTACCAGACATCACTCCACAGAAAGGAACCTGACCCACGCCGGCATCACCTGCCGTCACCTGTGTAAGCTCTTTATCCCAACAGCCTGCTCTCGTCAATAATCGCCCCTCATATTAACGTGCTGTAACATCCTCTGGCCGGCAGAGGCACCTGCAGCATGTTAAGTGCACTACAAGCTAATCACACATGATCACAGACAAGTGTTATTGATCGATATGTCTGAGTGTGATTTAGAGTGTCTGTATCCTAGATTGCTTAACTATCTGTCTCTGGCAGCAACTGTGCTCATCTGTCACCCTGTCGTATCTGCACGTTTATCTCCTCAGCGACTCCTCGTGCCTGTTAACCATCTCTATCAAGCCTTGATGAGGCTTAGCTTCACCCTCCCTGCATCTTTACAGTCTGATTGCATCTTTACACCCCACTGCCACCCCCATATGTGTGTTAACCTGGGATAACCACTGTGTTCTTCCCCTCTAGCCTCAGGATGGCTACCGGATGGTGCAGCAGTTCCAGTTCCTGGGTTGGCCCATGTACAGAGACACGCCCATGTCCAAACGCTCCTTCCTCAAACTCATTCGACAGGTGGACAAGTGGCAGGAGGAGTACGATGGGGGAGAGGGACGTACTGTGGTCCACTGTCTGTAAGTTTCCAACTTCATTCACTGGTGGTATTAAAAATGAAACATCTCCACCTACTGACTGAAAACCTTTACTGCATCAAAACGCTCCTCAGCGCCTCTGTGAGCTTTAATTACCAGCACTGGATTTCCTTTTAAAGCAAATTTTTTTTAAAGCCTTCTTAAATTACATTTAAATTTTGAATGCTCTGCTTTTTTCTCACAACAATAGAAACGGAGGCGGCCGCAGTGGGACATTCTGTGCCATCAGCATTGTGTGCGAGATGCTTCAGCACCAGCGATCTGTGGATGTTTTCCACGCTGTCAAGACACTGAGGAATAATAAGCCCAACATGGTGGACCTACTGGTGAGGAGCGCTGCAGGAGAAATCTAAGAATATTTTGAACTTTTTATCAGATGCCTCTCCTCTGCAATGTGGCATCACCAAACCAGAAGTAGTGATGTGTTTTTATTGAAAAAGTTGAGGTATTAATCAGTTGGCTGCAGTTTTAAGTCATCTGCAACTTCATTTTGCAAAGCTAGCTAGTGGGCCATATGGACCCTTTGAATGGCTAGTTCTGGCCCATGGGCTCAATATAAGTTGTAACAAGTTGTCAAAATTTAGTTCTACAATTTTGACATCTTCTGCACATCAGTGGAAGCCAACAGAACACTCAAAAATCAAGAAGTCGTACTAAAAACACTCAGCTCTGGACCGTATTAAATGAACTCATATTTATTTAAATGTTTTCCGCAAGTGGAAAAGGAAGCGATGCGTTATGCTGCTGCCTGTTGCAAGTTTTAAGAAGTAGAAGTATGTGACAGTTTGCTCTGCTGCTGAAGATTGTGATGTCATGATTAGGGGTCCGTATATCTGCATCTGTGATGTGTGCTCATGAGTGACAAGAAATAAAGGCAATACCTTCTCATTCCTTTGCAGGTGTTAATTAATTTTTATTATTTTGGTCCAGAACTAAGATTCTTTGATGTGCTGAAATCAGCTGCTTTATTTATAGTTATATTAATGGCTTTTTTTTTTAAAGTGAGAGGATTTAAATGGCATGATTGTCAAACACCAGGCTTTCTGGAGACAGAAAACCCCCAGAGGGTTTGTGGTATTCATTTATCACATAGGAGACCTCGGGCATGAGAATATTCCCAGCTTAGGTATACTGTATATCACTGATGGGAATGAAAAGGGGTTCATTAGAAGTCCTGTTGCTTTTCGGGTCGATCTGACCAACTCTTGCACATCTCTAATACTTGTGTCTTCTTCTTTCCTCCTAGGACCAGTACAAGTTTTGCTATGAAGTGGCACTGGAGTACTTGAACTCTGGGTAACTCGGAGCTACTGCGGCCACCAGGAATTCTTTATTCGGGACAGTACAGACGACTGCGGCTCACATGTGTGCATTATGCTAAGAGTGTGTGTTACCGACCTGACAGGAGTGACGTGCACACATGACCTCCTTTGACCAGCTCTCTTCCCTCTTCTTCTTCTTCTTGATCTAGATGGGAAAGTTAGCAGAGTTGTACAGTGTTAAATATCACAGAATGTTTCAGTCACTACAAGCTAAGGAAGCCAGCAGAGGTACAATGAGTTATTTTTTTTCCCTCTGCAGTGAGCAGCCTTCTCTCTGGATCCCTATTTTTCTCTGTCTCTGCCTGTAGTCCCGTGGTTGTTGCCTTGATCCTCACTGGACGACAAGCATTGAAAAATCTCCAGTTTTCCATGGAATGCGATACACTGTACATAATGTAATGTGTCCATTTTACTCTCTCCGATTTCTGTTTCACGCAGTTCATTATTAAGTCATTAAATGCAGGAGCTCACAGCCTAAATGTTACTAAATGTCCTGTAAATTTATGACTTCCAGATGACTATTGCTTCACACTGTATGTTGAGGACAGCTGGCTCACATTTTGCTTACCTTATTTCCTGTGCAGGGATCCAAAGCTTTATTTGCACTTCCATTGAATTCTTGTTGTGCATATTGTACATATTTCTGTAGATTATTTATTCGCGGTATGTACTTTTTTTGTGACTCGCAAGTAAGTGACAATCATATGTTCTATAGGTTTGGTTTATTGACTGTATTGTGTGCTTTTTTTTCAGTCATCTTGTATGACAGAGCAATTCCATTGTAAAAAAACAAACAAAAAAAAAAGATTATATAAATGTATCTACAATATAAATGGTTGATTATCTATTTTTGCCTCGTTTCTGAAGGGAGGGGAAGGTGGAATTAGGGGAACATCTGTTGGAGAGATGAGGAAACTACAGGTGCTAGCCACTGTTAGCTTTTTATGAATTTCTTTATTATTACAGTGATGATTTATCTTGACTCACTTATAGATTTTTTTTTCAGCTTAAAGCTTTTTTTTTTTTTAATCAGCTTCATGACCAATAAGATGCTTTGTTTGGTTTCGGGCAAATAGAAAACACCCATAAGGTTTCAGAGGAAAACATTCAGCAAAGATTTAATAGTTAATAAGCTAATTATTGTGCTCATTTTCACAGGCATCTCTAAAATGCTTTTATTAACAAGACAGTTATATTTTGGGAATCTTTATATACATTAATATACTGTGTATACAAAATAAGGATTATTTAAAGCCCTTTTTTCACACACACACATCAGCTGTGACAAAACACTGGGAAAGTTTGCATTTCTTTATTCTAATATGAACTACTGTCCTGTAAATTCATGGTATTTAAAATAAAACCAGGTTGCTCTGGATTTGGGGTGATATAATTTTTATATACTTACAGTGCTTTACAAATTTATTAGACCACCGGTCATTAAAAACAAGAAAACTTGGTCCAAACATGTTCAAAAGTAAAAAAGAAAAAACTGAATTAGCATTTTTATACCCAAATTTGAGCCGTCACACTGGCTCACTGCTTTGAGATGTCAGAAATTAATCAAGCACAACATTCAATCACTGAAACACATTTTTCTGCTCAGGAAGAAAGTAGACACAAAAACTGCAACATTTTTTGTAAAGTAAAGTAAAATGAAAGCGATCAAAACAGCTTTGCAAAATCTTGTTTAACCTACATCTGTTGATATGCAGTCCTGTGCAAAAGACTCACACCACGACTCATTTCTTTATATTTTGCTGAGAAAATGGGAAATACCTCCAGTGATTTATAAATGAAAATACAGTACAGAAGGCGAAAACAGAGTTTGTACAATTTTATTGTGTTTGAAAGTCAATATTTGGTGTGACCACCTTTATTCTTCAACACAGCCTGAACTCTCTTTGCCAGCTTTCTTGTCATTTTTTTTAAGTAGTCTTCAGTAAAAGTTCTCCTGGCTTCTTGAAGGACATTCAAAGATGATCTTTGTATGTCGGCTGTTTTTTGTTCAGTTCTCTGCCAAGATGATCCCACACGGCTTCAATAATGCTGAGGGCCAGGCTCTGGGGAGGCCAATACATGACTGAAAGTGTTCATTACGCTCTCAGACTGCAGACTTACTTGTGGATCCTAGGATACTTAAGAGTAGAATGGGAGACAGAGGCTTCAACCCTCTTCTGTGGAACCAGCTCCCAGTTTAGATTTGGGAGACAGGCACCCTCTTTATTTTTAAGATTAGGTTTAAAACTTTCCTTTATGATAAAGCTTATAGTTAGGGCTGGATCAGGTAACCCTGAACCCTCCTATATTTAATCATTAGTTATTTTTAATCTCTGCCTTCCACAGCAGAGATTTCTTCCTTTTGAAAGGGAGTTTTTCCTTCCCACTGTTGCCAAGTGCTTCATCATATGGAGTCTTATTGTTGGGGTTTTCTCTATATTACTGTGGGGTCTTTACCTTACAATATAAAGCACTTTGAGATCAGTGTTGTTGTGATTTGGCACAATATAAATAAAATTGAATTGAATTTTCTATCCAGGTATGCTATTACTGCATTGTCAGTGTGTTTGGGATCATTTTCATGCTGAAAAATCAAGCTAAGCAGATGGTATTTTGTGGTGAATCAAAATCTGACAGTACTTTTCAGCAGTCATAATTCCATCAATTTTGAAAATATACTCACTGTTGTACTTCTCTCCTGACCTCCTTTGTGCATATTGACAATGATTTGTCAAATCTGGATTCATCACTCCATGAGACCTGTTGCCACAGATTTTCAGTTCAGCTGTGGAGTGTTTTCTCCCCCGTTTCCCTTCTTTAAGTCAGCCACCCTTCAACTGTTCACTGATGCAGATGCATCTCTCAGGTCAGGTCTTTGTCTTTGTTATTTCCTATTTCTTAAGGGCTTTCAGATACTGTTCATCTGCTGTAGGTAGGTTTTTAGGGCTGCCACTCCCTCTTTTGTCCTCCGGTTGTCCAGTTACTCAAATCTATGCACCATGACACACTGTACACCATGCCAAGATATGGCTAGCAGTCCTCTGGGAATCATCTTGTTGGTGCAATACTACTGTGTTTTTGTGGCAGGCTGCTAGAATGCCTTAAGATACAATTTAAAATTGGTGAACAAGTGGTTCATCTCTTGAGTTGGGTGCCTTTTTATGCTTGAGTGATTCACAGGTCAGTTTTAAGTGGCTTAATGAACCAAAAAAAAAAAAACTCCTCTGAAAATCATCAGGTACAAGGACTGGACTGAGTTGAGTGAAAAAGCAGCCAATGTCCAAAGAAAAACTTTAAAAGACTTTCATAAAGCCTGGAGAACTATTGCTAAAGACAACTTTTTAAAAAAATGACAAAGTCTGGATCCTTGGAAGCAAAATATAAAGAAATGGCTCAAAAAACATGTAAACATGCTATTTTAATGCAATGCAATGGCATGGATCTTTGTATTTTGTTTTTAATAGTCTAGAAATGTTCTAATTCAGCTCTGTGATGGTTATATTGTGTAGTATGTGGTGGTGCAGAAGTATGCATTAATCCCAGGTTCACAAGCCTTGACCTCGAACAAATGACTGGATTTTCTCATTTAGCACAAACTCCTTTTGAAAACGTTCTTTATGAAACATTTTACCTATGCAACAATTTGAGAAGCTGAATTCAATGTTCAAACTGTGACACTAAACTTTCAGCCTTTGTGCAACCTGATCAGCCAGAACAAACCTGAGCTTGTTTCTGTTTTAATCAAAGAGTGACCTCGAAAAGGCTTGTCAAGGATTTGCGGCAGTAAAAGCATTAAATCATATTAAGGTGGCTTTTAGAGAGTTAGTTCCTTTACTTTTAAATGTAGAAGTCTGACCATTGTGTTTGATGAAAAAGCATAATGAACAATGTTTTAGGGTGATCTATTGAAAAATGGCATTGAGAAATAAATCCATTTTTGAGAGCGGTGTTTCAAAATCTGAGGATTTGGGGGTGAGTGTCATGGACATTTCACATCTTGGATAATTCCCAGCAGAAACTCTTTGTCAGGCTTTATTCAGCTACAATGAAACGTTATTAATGTTACTGGGACAAAGTGCCGTATAAAATCTGACGACTCTTGAGCCCCAGTGTGGATTTGCACCTTCTGATTCATTTGGATCTTCCTCCCCCTAGTGGCTTCCCACAGTACTTCTCTTGAACCTTTAAAAGCCATTCATTTCTGCACATATTTGAGTGCAGTTTGTCTGAAAGGGCAGAGTGTTGTAAATAGAAAATAACTCATTCAGTTTTGGTGCAGATCCAGATCACGTTCTTTAAAATAGCCAGCCAGAGCACTGGCCTTATTGTGCCAATAGGTTAAGGTTTTTTTACATTTACCTAAACCAGACCCAAACCATTTCTATGTGGTGGTTTAAATTAGAAAAAGATTGCCTGTAATATAAAAACATCCAAATTCCAATTTCTCCAGTCCTTCCCGGCACAGTTGGAAGTACTGTACTTAATAATATGAGACCTTAAAAGCAGATACAATACTTAACTGCTCAGCAACCAATTAATCATCAGTATTACAATCTCCAGATTTTTTTTTTGTCTTAAATCAATGTAAAAGGGGAAAAGGGTCTAAGATAATGTCTTCAATGTTTTCCATTTACCACTAAAAACAAGTAATTGTCTTAATATATAACAGAAAAGGCTAAATTGTGACAATCTGATGAGTATGCATTTGGTAATTTCTTCAGTTTTGTAGTAATTTGTATTTTTAATGGACAGGACTACTAGCTGATAAGGATGCAAACATCCTAATATAATGAACCCTTATTTTTTTACTTGGGTCCAACAGGAATTTACATAATGCATCTGCAGTATATTTTATATCAAATACACAAGAAATATTGAGGAAGGACACATGACGTCTTGTCTTTAACTTTAATATAACGAGAGCTTAATTTTAGTCAGTCCACCATCGCGCCAAGCTTTCATCAGAATGGACTTTGAAAGGTTTAATGTGATATAAAGTATCTCTGCAAACAACTTTAGATTTGAAGGAACATGAAATCTGACACTCACTTATAGTTTGCTGTAATTAACTCCCCATAGTTTTTCACAGTTTTCATGTGCCAACAACCAGTTCTACTGGAGCAGTACAAAGGCTCAGCTGAGTCTAAGTTAGGGAGACATCAGTCACTGTTCTAAAGGTGGTCAAACGAACACACATCTGCTCAGCTACCCAGATTTATCAGCCAAACTGTGTTTCTTACAGTTGTGGTTTTGGGAGTTAGGGTTAGGGTTCTATGCTCTAAGTCAAGACCATGGAAGATGTTTCTGCCAAATCATCATTAAGGTGCTGTGAACTGTTGGTAGTTCCTTCACTTTATGTAAGTCTGCATGGATACAGACTTCAAAGTGCCTGCGAGACTGCTGTCATACAGCTGAAGGTTTAAAAGTGGGGGAGTCCTTGTTTTTGGCTTCTGAAAGGTAAAAACTTTAGACTTCTTCTCCCAAAAAAGATGTATTACTCAGATACACTTGGGTAAAACTGAAACTACATGGCTTGTATAAAATTATTTGAATGACAATTTTCTTATTGAAGCTTATTTGTTTTACTCCCTGCAGTGATGTAGAAGTACAAATGAAGGTGGCTGGAGCTACAAAAGTTTCAGTTCCTTCAACCACAAGAGGTCAGTCAATGGTGCTTTAAGTTACGCTATTTCCTCTCGGCTCTTCTGAAATGCAGTTACTATAACTGAGCATACATTATGCAAACACGATGCATCTCTTGGTAATTCTACAGTTATTAGTTCCCGAAAAACAGCCTTGGCTAATGAGCAGCTCACAATATTAAAAACCCAATGCAATTTCCATGTTTCCCTCCTTCACGTACTGGAGAGTAACAAACACAAAACACAACAAGATCCCAGTTCCTAAAACATGTAATATTTGGTTTTAATTGCCTCTGCAATCACTTTTTTGGTCTCTGCATGACCCCAGCAGCTCCTCAAAGACTGTTTGTTGGAGAAGGAGGAGGAAATCTTTGGCACATCTTCATGGACGCTGAAGATCTCATCTTTTCCCTTTACAGAATGTTCCAGCTGGTCAGGGCTGCAGGCACTGTGGCACCAGAGATGGTTTCATATTTCACTGAACGAGTGCTGGTGAATTATTCCTGTGACATCCATGGAGACAAGAAAGCTGATGAGCTAGAGTGAGGAACGGAGAGAGATGGAAGAGTCTGGGGGCCACTCCTGCTACTGAGCCTGGATACGAGTGGAGCTGCTGAGAGTCCACACCAGATGCTTCCCGTGCTAATGTCCAGAGGCGAAGGCACAACATATGGAAGCATGAACATGCAAAGTAATGTATTTGGCAATTTAATAAGTAACAGTCGTCAGTGCCATTCATGGTCAAAGAAATGCATGGAAAGCCAAAAAAAAAAAAAAAAAGAGAGGTTGATTATCTTGGCCAAGGTCATAAATACACACACAAAAAGACTCAAAACAACCAAAGGGACTCAAATGACTGCATCATTAATCAAAAATGTCTCAAAATGGCAAGCAAGAGAAACAAAATCTCCACTAAGATATTTAAAAAGAGGACAGTCACACAAAAGGATACAAGGATACTCAAAGTGTCAGACACCAAAAATGACTCCAAAAAAGTCATGCATAATATCAACGGAGTGTCAAAAAGGCAAGAGATGTAAAACAACTGTAAAATGATCAAAACCACATAGTCACAGAAATGCAAATTTACTAAAAACTGCATCAAAATAGCTACATCAAGATTTAAAACAACTACAGAGATCCAAATTCAACTTTAAAGAGATACAAAGCAACAAAACAGTGTAATAGTTGTGATCCAGAGATCCAAAGTCACTACATAGAACATGCTTACCTTCTAGAAAAGTGAAAGAACTACTAAGACATACAAGACGATCACAAAGAGACACAAAAGAAGCACAGAGAGATGCAAAGCAACCACCAAGGGAGGAAAAAGGACACCTAAAATATCAAGAAAGATACAAACCACCATTAAGAGACACAAAAGAAACATAAAGATTTATAAAGAAATTGTGAAAGAAAGAAAAAAGTATCTTTAACCTAAATGTCACATAAATTTTAGGTTTTCCAAACTGGCATTTGGAAAAACAAGGTAGCTGCTGTTGATGTGTAGGCCTGCTTTTTATGGCACCACTTATCCAGGAGATGGCGATGTAGAGCAGGAAATGCTCATCAGGCAAGTCAACAGCAGCTAATGGAGGGGATGTCTTCACTCTATTTATGAAATTACCTTTAATCTTTACATGTGCCCTGATAATCACTTCATTTCAAACATGTTATTTCTTCAGAACAAACTCAAGACGATTCATAGAAAGCTGAAAAGAAGACACCAAGTTGTTTAATTTACACAGTGTTTGCCTTCTGACACTCATGATTCAGCATTTCTGCATATGTACAGTAGTTGGATAGGTGGATGTAACTAGTATATGGAATTAGAATTATGCGCACTGAATTTATGAGCATATTTTCTCACACCCAGTATCTTCTGTGCTGATGTAACAATGTAACGAATAGCCCAATGAATAATTAATCACTCTGCAATTGCCTATAAAAGATTAAGTGGTGTACTTTCTCATAATCGAGATGCTTGCAGAATTTCAGGCAAGCATCCCTCCGCATGCTTTGCTGCAGAGTTTTACACACACGCATGCACATTCACACACGCGCGCGCACAGAGTCGCATACAGGTCAAAGGGTAGCTAAAGCAACTGGAGCACAACAGCCTGTTTATATCTCCAGGGACAAGATTATTCTCTCTTTTTTCTCTCTCTCTTTCTCTCCCGCTGCCCTCATCGCTTCGTCATCCACGCCCCCTCCTTTGCTTTGCTACAGCGAATAATTGCAGAAACCGGACCGTAAATCTCTGGGAGAGCAGAAGAGGACAACTGCTTAAGTTATCCCCTCTTGACTTTCCATTCTACGTGTCTCAAGTGACAGCAACAGAGAGGCCTTCAGGTGAAAATATCAATTATCGCTGATGTACTATGAATTTGACCAAATCTAAAACTGCAGGATTTCTAACATCTTAAAATTCCTAATCCTTTTGGAGAATCGTGCAACAGCTGTTTTGAACTGTCTTCAGTGTATTTGCTTTTGATTGCAGCCCAGCGTTTTCCAAAGTGGAGCGAGCAATCAATCAGCTCAGCAAACAAAAAAAGAGCACCCCCGTTGAGCTCTCACATCTGAGGCAAATCCATATCTCATATTTCCTCCATTTTCATGCAGATGGAGGGCAGCGAGGGGAGAGTAAGATGTCTTTGCTCTCATGACACTGTTCCTATTACTCTGACAGTTTGATGTGATTGCACTGTCAGCCATCTGAGTCTGCTGGTACTGTAATATCCTTGGTTAGCGGCTAGATGAGGGAAGGCTTGTTCCTGGGCACAGACTTGCCATACATATTTCAGTAGTTTCAGACTACATATTTTAGAAGTTTCAAGCTTAGTGTCAACCCACAAGTGAATACCCTGGTTTGGTGTATGGCTGACATATTGCATCACCTTTTTTTGCTCTTTTGTTGTAGTTCCAACGAGCAGCAGTTTTTGCACACACCATATATTGTAACCTCGCTCAATGGTTTGTGATCTCACATTTTGAAGCATACATCAGAGCCAATCTAAAGAGTGCCTATTCACTTTGTGTTATTCCCACTGTAACAAATCAGCTGCATTTCAACTAGAGGGTGCTTCCAAGATACATCTCAATGAATCTGGGCCCAATTTTATTTTAGTTTTCACAAATATATTACCAATTACACACCAATCAAGCATAATATTATGACCACCTGCCTAATATTGTGTAGGTCCCCCTTTTGCTGCCAAAATAGCCCCAACCTGTCAAGGTATGGACAGGCATCAGGGAATATGTTTTCCATGAAAGGGTGTACACGGACTGCAACAATGCTTAGGTAGGTGGTATGTGTCAAAGTAGCATCCACATGGATGGCAACACCCAAGGTTTCCCAGCAGAACATTGCCTGAAGCCTCGCACTCTCTCCGCCAGCTTGCCTTCTTCCCATAGTGCATCCTGGTGCCAGGTATTCCCCAGGTAGGTGACGTACATGCACCTGGCCACGTAATGTAAAAGAAAACGTGAATTATCAGACCAGCTCACCTTCTTCCATTGTTCCATGTTTTTTCAGGGGATTTTCTTTATTGAAAGGAGCAGCAGAGAAGAAGATCTAGCAGCAGCAGCCACCTGATGGCAGTTATTTCCAACACACACAAATACTGTAGCTTCTACTTTTACATGCTGTTGCATAGCATGTTGTTGCTATCAAGGGAACGTGCCCTGAAATTAATCTCCAAAACACCAATCAGCACTCATGAGTATAATCCTAGCAGTTTATGACAAAATTGTTTTTTAATCCATCCATCCATTAATCCATATATCCAACTTTTGTTCTATTGCCTGTCTGCAATCAGGTCATGGAGCAGTCTAAGCAGAGATGCTTATACCTCCCTTTCCCTAGTCACCTCCTCCAGTTCTTCTGAGGGGAACACTGAAGTATACATAATCTCTCCAGCATGTCGATAAAAATGCTGCATCAATCCATCTGTCCGTCTCTCGCCCTACTTGTCAACAAGACATGAAAATACTTGAACTCCTGCATTTAAGACAGCAACTTATACCTAACCTGGAACCCTTTTCTAGCTGGTGCTAATTCTCCTCACTCAGCTGGAGGTTGCCACTAAATGAAACCAATAGGATCATATCATCTGCAAAAAGTAGAGAAAAGATAATGAGAGCACCAACCTGACACTGTCTGTGCCTTGTCGTTTCCTAGAAATTCTGTCCATCAGAATTATAAACTGAAGTGGTAAAAAGGGCATTACAGTTAAGGTCTAACACCCTCAGGGAATAACTCTGGGACATTCTGGATTCCTCCTTGAATTTCTATCTCATGGTGCTGAAGGGGTTTGTGAGCTGAGTGATCTCAGGTGCTATTGA